>NC_084561.2:29506323-29636323 GCF_033978685.3 Nerophis lumbriciformis
AAGAAGATCATGGACAATGTAAATTATATTACCCTGAGCAACACAATGAACAATCCACTTTTTTTCATTGCTATGCTGAACTTTGGCGTCTTAAACAATTTTTAACATCATTAAAACATAAATGTATAAATGTTACATAATTTCAACTCCGACATGGAATTGAACCCAAGATCTTCTACTTTGCATTTCAAGTACGAGTGACACGTGTCAAGAAAGCCACAGTAAGGGGGAATCTGTCTTCATATTCTAATCAGTGACAGAGCGTGACATGGCCAGGAATACGTTTGGGGTAAAATTTCATATGAAGTGCCTTGTTATTCAATAATTTACATGTGACATGCGCTTCTTCACCCAAAATGGGGCCTTCCATGGATATGCACAGCGCATGTTAGGCGTTTAGGTCAGGGAGGCATCTGACTGACATGACAACGGTATTATATCGACAACATTTTACATCAATTTCATTCAGGTGAAACCAACATTGTTAATGGTAGGTTGGTAATTTCTTATTTAATGTTATTGTAATGTTGACAGTACATTTCGGATCGAATAATGTTTAAAGTAAAAGTGGACTTCATTGCACTGTGCATGACCAAAGATCGTACTTTGAGAGAGGATGATCTCCCGCATTGTAATGTACATCACACACAATGGCCTACATGAAGTATATTTGCTGTCAGTCATATCATCTTCTTTTTATCACTTAAAACATTTAAAGAGAACATGACCTCGGTGTCCTCAATGGTAGTTAATGCCATGCTTGTATCATAACGTCCATAAAAATTTCTTTTGAGCATTCACTCACAGCAGAAGCATTTTGGAACAAGAATTAAGGTAAAAATAAACTAAACATATTTGTGGCAGCATACGAGAAAGTTATGTATCTGTGTTTCTTTTACATCTCATTGCACATGAATATGGTGCATTCAAAGACCCTTGAATAAAGTTAGTAACAGGCGTAACTTGGTGTTTAAGACAAAGGGAGACATATAACTCCTTGGACAGGGGTGTCAAACACGCAGTTAATGGCTGACTTTCGAGGAACGCTTGTAACGGTGAATATACATTTTAATGTATAATCACCTAATGATAGTATTGTATAATCTCACCTAATGATAGTATTACACCATTCCCTATGCATTAGATTAGTAAAAATTGTTACCCACAAATTGATGGGTAACTTGCTTTTGAAATCATAGGTCTGGGTGACAAGCAGATTTTTAAGTATTCTTTTTTTAACAAACATTTTTTGGAATATTTGTTAGTATGAGTTTTTTTTTACATGGTCAGATAATCCATCCATCCATCCATTTTCTACCGCTTATTCCCTTCAGGGTTGCGGGGGGCGCTGGAGCCTATCTCAGCTACAATCGGGCGGAAGGCGGGGTACTATTAAAGTTTAAAATACATGCAATTGTATGCAGTACATGCATTTTTTCTGTCAAAATTTAAGGAATTAATACGCTTAGTAAAGAGGATACAATTTTTATGTGTGCACATTATGGCTCATAAAACACACTAATGAGAAGCACTAATAATGATATAATCAATTAACAATGATATAGTATGATTCTTATTATTAACTGATGACAATCATATGTGTATAAACTAATCTGCACACTGAAGTGAATTGAAACTTGACATTTATTAATCAAAATTGAATAATGACATATTGTAGGATTACTTAAAATCATATTCGGGGCACTGAAATTTGTTGTACCATTTTTGTAAAATAAATAATTAAATAATACAAATAAAAAATTTAAGTTTTTTGGGTTTTTTTAACAACGCTAAATTATTTAGAGGGGTTATCGAGATGTTTTCTGGATAGGTCTTTAAAAAGTCAAAAACCTAATAAAGCTTTTTACATGTGTTTTTAAAAGCTGGTTTGAACCAAATCCACACAATGATTATTTTTTTAGAGCACGACGTTGGGTTTAGTGTGGGATGGGAGCCCCCAAGAGTCTTGTGTACAGGGGCCCAAAGTTTGGTTATGGCCCTGCTTATTAGGTTAATTTGCATTTTCATTTATTTTTCTTGAGTTCCCTTTTAATATTGCAGTGTCATTTGAACTCTCAACAGTTTAATTCCAACATGCACCTGCACTGTATGTACCTCACCTTTGTGATTGAAGCAGCATATTTGGATGACCACCAGATCCCATTGAGGGTGACGTCATGGACGCCCTCTTTGAGGTTGTTTGCACCATAGACGCAGCGGATGTTGTAACATGTGAGACGTTAGAATGTCCACTTATCGTCATAGGACCACCTTCCTGGGATCCACACACCTTCTCGACCTGCGAAGAGCAGTATTTAAAAAGTGATCCAGTGGTTAACACTATAGTTTTAACAACACACATGATCTGATATACTAAAACATGTGCAAACTTGATAGCACACGCAAAGCTAATCTATTATTTTTGTCTTAAATGAGCAAAATATCGGGCGCAATTCATCTGTCTTTATGCATATGTGACATTCACAAACAAATCCACTCTTTTGATTGTCTTTGTTAAATTTGTATGCACACACAGATGCAGTGTCTGCCATTTATCATAGATGTGTTTATACTTTTTATTTAAATCTATATATTGTATTTTTACTTATTTGTGTGTGTGTTTTTTTGTATCTTCAAATTGCTCTTGTGATAAAAAAGGGAAAATTCAAAATAGTAATGTCACTGTCAAAGCAAGGGGACATGGCACCCCCGAATGGAATGTTTACTAGGAAAACACAGGAAAATAGAAAATATAGTCAATATTTCAGAAGAATTACCGCAACAAAAGAGTATTACTGGTGTAAACTTTAATTATTCTGATCCACATCTTGGTTAAGGTTACAGTTATGGTGCTATATTCATTTTGAACATGCTACAATTACAATTTGATACATCCCATATTTACAGTTTCTCAGTAAAGCGTGTCCAAAAAGGAGGAAAAAGAATCGGAGATATTTAGTCCTACCCCCTTTTCATATCATAGCCATTTTTAACACATTTGTTTCTACTCAATTTGTAACACAACAGTGAATAAATACATTAGTAAATACATACATACACAAATTAGTAAGTAAATAATTATTAAATAAACAGTAACTACATTTCTCATAAATAAATAGTTAAGTAATATTTGGTTCACATAATGAGATGAGTAAGATTATCTCACATTTTAATAAGCTTCAAGATGTTTATCACGGTTCTTTTTCTTTGTACTTTGTTAACACTTTTTAAACTGCAACATATTAGTACATTGACTTTTTTGCGCAATCATTAATTTTACATACTGATATGCTAAAGGTCTAAGTGTTGGATGTGCATACATGCAAATGTTTTAAAATAGATTATTCTCGAAGGTTATATTTCTCTTCTTTTGTTGAGAAGAATTGTTGTACATTCTTGGGTAGCAGGTTATAGTTTGCTTTGTACATAACTGTAGCTGTTTGTAAATGGACCAAATAAATGACTTTCAAAATTTTTCATTCAATAAATTAAGAGTTTGAATGTTTTCTACATCCAACATCACGTGTTATTCTAACTCAGGGATTCCTAACCATTTTGACCTCGGGGTCAACAATGGGCCCCCAATGATTAAGAAACACTGTCCTAACTGACCTCTTTGTCACACGGTTAATGAATGAAGTGTACTTTGTTATTGTTATGGTTTTTCATCATGTACACATCATGTACACAGTTACTCCTCCTCAGTTCTTGTTGGTTCTATTGATGTAATTTAGTCCATACGCTTTTAAATCAAAATAAAACATTTTTTAGCATCGATTCACTTTGAAGGGTTCGTTGAATTGCTTCTACTGTTAAAATGAATGATTGACAGATTGTTGTCAAAGGTATTGTTGCTATTATGTTGTTCATCTGTACAATAAAAACAATTATTCTGGGTGTGGGACAAAACAATAGTATCTGGATCTATATGGTTCTACGAGACGCAGAACAACATTTTCTCATTCTCTGCTGACAAAGTGTGACAGAAAATGAACATCATAACACACACATTAACACCAGCACTATTGACTAGTGGTGCACTGGAAATTTGGCCGAAAAAAGGCGTACTTTGATCAACGGAACAGCGCTGCCCAAACAGAATGTTTTGATGATGTAAGCCATACGCACGGGGTTGTCTGGATCGAAGGCAGCATGTTGATGTACTTTAATGTATCGTAGATATACCCACATACAGCGATTTAAAAAATTTAAGAGGAAACTGGCAGCTTTTAAGGAGAGAAAGGCTCCCAGCAGCGCGAAGCAAGTGTGACGTCAGACATGGAGCAACAGAAGCTAAGACTCTCTAAACATGAGCACTGTCTGCAATACCACCAGAAATAGATGCCAGTTATAATAAAGAGTGACAAAAAGGATTGGAGAAATCTCGAGAAAAAAATCATAATTCTCAAAAAATAGACCAAAACGATATTTAAGAAAAAAATATATGTTAATAACACATTTCTTTTAAATGTATTTTTACATGTTTTTCGCCTTTTTAAAGAAAATATATGCATCAAAGCAAACAATGTAATGACATCAAAATAACCACACCTCTAACCATGCCCCTAACCACGCCCCCACCACCACAGGTATTTTAGCAATCTAGGGGGGAAACCCTGAAGTCCTCATTTAAAGGGGCTCTTTAATGCAAAACTAACTTTTCTTACTTATTGGTACCTGTTTTTGTATACAGTATTTGGGATCTGCATAAGTCCCAAAAAATGTAAATCTAATCATGAAAGCATGGCGGGTATATTTATGAAACAATCTTGCCTTCTCTCATACTTTCTCCAAATGGGCCGTTTGTAATTTTCCCAACTTGTGACGTTTTTTCCAATGGGTGACGTCAGTGGATGTCTCCATTCAAGGTAAAGATTTATTCAAAGAGCTTTGCGTGAGTCCGCCATTGTAGTGCGAAAATGTTGGACTTGTTGTGGGGCAGACTGGCTCGTACATATACAGGCTTCCTGTGTTGTTGCCATTTTTAATACAAAGTAGCACATAGTTCTAACATATGTCTGTCAGTAGACTCAACATGGAAGCGCTAAAAACTACAACATGGCTGACAAAGGGATGACAGGGTCTAAGTGGAGGCACGTAAATAAGACCGCCCATAAAACGGCAATTTGAAGATGGTCTGTAAAACATAATAATTGCACAATTTTGACCAAAGAACCACCATTGCATGTTACAGTATGTAGACCACAAGTGTTTTAAAATCATAATACAGCCCTTTGAAAGAGGGCAGTCCGCACCACTTTTGTACTTGTTATCAATTGTGAATGCAGTCTTAGTACCGGTAGATAACCTGCAACACACTAACAGTGTGTGCAGTTTTTTTTTTATTTGAACACTGTATTTAGCACTTGTTATTTGGGGTCTTAGTAGACCAGGCCTATAACGTACGAGATGCTAAAAGTGGTTTAATGTCAGTTTCGGCTTGATGTGTTTTGAATGATAGATATAATTAAGTGATATTGTCTTATTAGCATAATTATGTTTGTGTGTGTTTGTTTACTTCCCAGGAATCTACTCCACTAAGTCCAGTGTTCTCTAGAAAACTGGCCGCCCACGATAGTTCTTTCTCCAACAGTGTGTGCGTGCTGTTTGTGTGTCGTCTGTTTGTCCAGAGATTAGCCACAGAAACATTCTCATCACTCAGAACCAAGCTGCATTCTGGGTATGGGGTTGTCCTGCCAACCGCAGCCTTTGTCTGGCATTGGATTTGTATTCACACGCACATTGACAAAAAGACTGAGGGAAAGCCCAGATCCTCTAAAGAGTGAATCTGTTTTTAGCCCATCTAGGTGTGAGGCTTTTGTGAGGAGGTCCAACTGACAAGTTGAAAGAAACCCACAGCCTTCGTGACTGTGTCCTAAATTCTAATGACTGGATTATACATGGAAGTGAGCGTGATTAAGCAATATTTTATTAATTTCCATTCGCAATCAAACACCGTTGACCATGCAAGATTGTCAATTCACAAACTGTTATGAATTCCAATTAATTATTTTAACCTCAGTTAAGGAAATGGTTTTTTTTGGTTTTTTTGTCTAATATGAGTATGTTTTGTGGATGTTTTTTCATAATGGTCAAGTATTCTTCGAAGGATTTCATTGATGGTTTTATATAAACATTTGTATCAGATTGATCACATTGCTGCGGAATATTTAAATGAATCACAATGATGTTGTGCACCTATATAAATCATTTTTCTTTGTACGAGCAAAGATACGCAATGATAGCAATATAAGCAAAATAACATGTTCATTAAACATCTTTAACATTTAGTTGAAAAGTTTATCTAAAAAACATTGATCTTTTGTGTTATTTGTGTGCATAATACTTTAAGTTGGTAATTTTGTGTACTCAAATTTCCCATGGAGAGGGCTAACTGCTGTTTAGTGCCTTCAATATTGACTTATTTTGCTTCTGCAGCCTGTCACAAGTTGATCAACTGCACATTTGCGAATGTGCAACAGTCACACTTCGGCAAACTGCCTGAAATGTGTTGCCAGGGTTGCCTTAACCTAATGCCTAATATTAACATAATCTAGGTAATCTACATCACAGAAAGAACAAGTGTTTTTCAGGACATAAAACACCAAGTTTTCCCTTTTTGAGCCAGAAAAACATTATATTTGTATTATCATATTAATGAACGTGAGTTCAATCCCGGCCTCGGGATCTTTCTGTGTGGAGTTTGCATGTTCTCTCCGTGATTGCGTGGGTTCCCTCCGGGTACTCCGGCTTCCCCCCACCTCCAAAGACATGCACCTGGGGATAGGTTGATTGGCAACACTAAAATTGGCCCTAGTGTGTGAATGTGAGTGTGAATGTTGTCTGTCTATCTGTGTTGGCCCTGCGATGAGGTGGCGACTTGTCCAGGGTGTACGCCGCCTTCCGCCCGATTGTAGCTGAGATAGGCTCCAGCGCCCCCCGCGACCCCGAAGGGACTAAGCGGTAGAAAATGGATGGATGGATGGATGAACTTGGGCATAAACGTCATTAACAACAACAACAACTATCAATAAATACATACAAAATAGCAACCACTGATTAAAATTTTAGCATATTATTATTATCATTATTATTATTATTTCCTTTTATAGAAAATGGATGGATGGATGTGCATTAAGATTGTCAATCCCAGCAAGTCGACACAAGATACCAATTCTTAGATTTGTGTAAAAACATTTTACTTCTATTATAACCAAAGCTGAATTTATTTAGATGCATATTTTGAGTAGTGACACATTGTTAAACACTTTATTTTATCATTTACTTATTTTGATCATATATATATATATATATATATATGTATGTGTGGGAAAAAAATCACAAGACTATTTCATCTCTACAGGCCTGTTTCATGAGGGGGGGTTCCCTCAATCATCAGGAGATTTTAATGGGAGCATTCACATATCATGGATTATATAGGGCACAGAGTGGGTGGGTACAGGCTGGTGTAGGGGCGTGGTGATTGGCTCATGTGTTACCTAGGAGGTGTTTCCGTCTGTGGCGGCATGCTGTTACAATTTCGCTGCGCTTGTTGAGGGGTGACAGGTCTGGACGGTAAATAATAAACAGACACACCTTACAATAGTGGTAATAAAAGATGCAACCTATGCTTGAAAGAAAAACTGTTTATTATTTACCGTCCAGACCTGTCATCCCTCAACAAGCGCAGCGAAATTGTAACAGCATGCCGCCACAGACGGAAACACCTCCTAGGTAACGCATGAGCCAATCACCACGCCCCTACACCAGCCTGTACCCACCCACTCTGTGCCCTATATAATCCATGATATGTGAATGCTCCCATTAAAATCTCCTGATGATTGAGGGAACCCCCCCTCATGAAACAGGCCTGTAGAGATGAAATAGTCTTGTGATTTTTTTCCCACACATACATATATTGCGCTCTACTACGGTATCGAGCACTATTTTTTGGATAACCTTATTAAGATATATATATGTGTATATATATATATATATATATATATATATATATATATATATATATATATATATATATATATATATATATATATATATATATATATATATATATATATTAGAGATGCGCGGTTTGCGGGCACAACCGCGGAGTCCGCGGATTATCCGCGGATCGGGCGGATGAAATTAAAAAAAATTAGATTTTATCCGCGGGTCGAAAAAAAAAAAAAAAGCTTTTAAATAGATTCAGGCGGGTGGCAGTTAAACCAATTCGGAAATATATATACATAGTTAAATGTTGTTACCCACATACGAAAAACGAGCAGGCACCTGCAGCATATGCCACAACAGAAGAAAGAAAAAAAAAGAAGAGATGGACACTTTTACGGAGCGGAGAAGGGACGCCTCGCCGGGGTCCGGGACCGAGGCCCCTTCCCCCGAGAGGGCCCCACCGGGAGCCGTAGCTGAGGCGATCCGCGAGAAGGGCAGACGCACGTCCAGGGTCACCACCGCGCCCACCGCACCGACACCCCGCCTCGTCCGCCTTCGCCGCGGCCGGCGTCACGCGCAGCAGGTAAGCAGCTTACCTGCCCGCCACCCCCGTGGCCGGGGGCTCGTAACAGGAGTCACTCCGTGCGCTCCGCCCGCGCAGCTTACCTGCCGGCCACCCCCGTTGCCGGGGGCGCGTAACAGGGGTCACTCCGCGCGCAGTGCGCTCACGAAAGGGGTGGGGCTCACCCTGGTTGATATAGACAAGGAGTGTGTAACAACCCACCTGCCGAATCAACTAGCCCTGAAAATGGATGGCGCTGGAGCGTCGGGACCATACCCGGCTGTCGCCGGCAGCGAGACGCGCTTGGAGGTGCGCTCAGCGCGGCTCCCATATGATTGCGCACTGGTGTGCGTCTGGGCCGTGACAGCGTGGCACGCGAATGTCTGTGCTGCATTGGATCAGTCTCCTTTCTTTAACAGGCAAAAGCTTTAAAACCTCACTAATGCCTTGCATCGTCTATATTAGATATATAACAACGGGCGGGTGCGGGCGGATGCGGTTCTGATTAAATGTTAGGTCGGGTGGATGGCGGATGGTTGATGACTTTCTGATGCGGTTGCGGATGAAATAATTGCCTATCCGCGCATCTCTAATATATATGTATATATATATATATATATATATATATATGATTTTGAATTCATCTAAACAAATATACATTTTATACAACAAAACAAATAATAAATTAAATGTAGGGGACTGTAGTAGGTTCTAGGGCAGCACGGTGGAAGAGGGGTTAGTGCATCTGCCTCACAATACGAAGGTCCTGAGTAGTCTTGGGTTCAATCCCGGGCTCGGGATCTTTCTGTGTGGAGTTTGCATGTCTTCCCCGTGACTGCGTGGGTTCCCTCCGGGTACTCCGGCTTCCTCCCACCTCCAAAGACATGCACCTGAGGATAGGTTGATTGGCAACACTAAATTGGCCCTAGTGTGTGAATGTGAGTGTGAATTGTTGTCTGTCTATCTGTGTTGGCCCTGCGATGAGGTGGCGACTTGTCCAGGGTGTACCCCGCCTTCCGCCCGATTGTAGCTGAGATAGGCTCCAGCGCCCCCCACAACCCCAAAAGGGAATTAGCGGTAGAAAATGGCTGGATGGATGGATGTAGTAGGTTCTTGTGAAATCACCCATTATAGATTTATTGGTAACAGGCAAGTTTGACAAGACGATTAGGATTGTTATCAAACTTCACATAAAGCACCCTGATTTATTAACTGACATTTTACAATGTTCTCAACAGTGTCCAGTGTTTCCCACAGGACAGGCATCTATTTGTGGTGGTGTGGTCGGGGGGGTGGTGGCGGCGGCGATGACCAAGAAGAACGCGGAGTTTGAATATAATTACAACATTTTATGTACATATTTATATACAGATTTGAACAATTAGTGATTCACTGAAATATATTTATTAATTGTGGTTCTTACAAAAAATATATCTTATAAAATATAAAAGCTAAAATGTCTCTTAAAGCTCTGCCCCTTTAATTAGTGAATACTACATAATTTAACTTTAGCCTACTACTACAACCATATTATTTACCAGCAACATGAAGTGAAACAGAGGCAGAGGTGTCCTGCCACAGTCAGTCAACCTCCTCCTCCTCCTCCTGCTGCTGCTGAACAGGTCGCACCTGTGGTCCGAACTGTAGGCCTACCTCCTCTCCAAGTCGAGCCCTTTTCGGCCGTTGAAAATATTTTTCTATACTCATCTGTGTGAAGGAGTGAACATCCAACATTAGAATTTATTACTAACGAGCAGAACCGCTCTATGTACAGTGCCGTCTAACCTTAAGCGGCAGCAGCTCAACACATGCAGGGTTCAACGTTAAGGTTTTTTCTACTTGCCCGACTTCTCAAATGTATTTGCCCCAATATTTTTACTTGTCCTGCCTAGGTTTTTTTCTGGCTGTGTAGTGCTCATGGCTTATATCTTACTAAAATCCTTCCCGTTGACTATTTACAACACTACACAGTATTTATTATTATTATTATCTATAATTACATTTAAATGGCATTGCATACATGTAAAATTAAATGCTATTTCACATTATTTGACCAGTAGCAGTTACACTCATCTGAACAGGTCAGCCACCTGTTTAAAGCCCGATCACAGTTGAAATCTTGAAATGAGGGGCCTTTAATGGCCAAAACATTAACCTGGACAACATTTTAACAGCTGGTTAGCTCAGATTTTATTCTTTTCATTGCATTCACATGCTGCAGTGGACAGTGGACAATTTAGCTTCAGTCCATGTGTGTTTATTGACAACAGGGTTATAACCTGGACACGTTAGCTATTCGGTATTGTAACACGTGACTGTTACTACGTGGGTCTGCCCCGGGCCACGAGTCAAACAGCGGCGGTGTTAATGAAGCAGCGTCAGGCTGCTCACCGTCAGTGAAACGCTCGGTGAAATCGCGGATTAACGTTAAATATATGACGAGCCACGAGCGATGCAGCTATAACCTATCTACTAGTGATGGGTTGAGGCGTCATGAAGCGTTTCGACACATTGCAAAACTGTATTGATACTGTGTCGAATACTGTGTCACTAAATACTGACATCTGCTGGACATTACAAATCCCTACAGGCAACCTATGGACCGACTCAACTGACACTGATTTTATGACCTAGTACAGTGGTTCTCAAATGGGGGTACGCGTACCCCTGGGGGTACTTGAAGGTATGCCAAGGGGTACGTGAGATTTTTTTTAAATATTCTAAAAATAGCAACAATTCAAAAATCCTTTATAAATATATTTATTGAATAATACTTCAACAAAATATGAATGTAAGTTCATAAACTCAGTGAAGCACAAGCTCAGGTTTGTCAATAAAATGTCTGTCAAAAAGAACTGTGAAAAGAAATGTAACAATGCAATATTCAGTGTTGACAGCTAGATTTTTTGTAGACATGTTCCATAAATATTGATGTTAAAGATTTTTTTTTTTTGTGAAGAAATGTTTAGAATTAAGTTCATGAATCCAGATGGATCTCTAATACAATCCCCAAAGAGGGCACTTTAAGTTGATGATTACTTCTATGTGTAGAAATCTTTATTTATAATTGAATCACTTGTTTATTTTTCAACAAGTTTTTAGTTATTTTTATATCTTTTTTTCCAAATAGTTCAAGAAAGACCACTACAAATGAGCAATATTTTGCACTGTTATACAATTTAATAAATCAGAAACTGATGACATAGTGCTGTATTTTACTTCTTTATCTTTTTTTTTTCAACCAAAAATGCTTTGCTCTGATTAGGGGGTACTTGAATTGAAAAAAAAATCACAGGGGGTACATTGCTGAGAAAAGGTTGAGAACCACTGACCTAGTATATACAATGATATAAACCAAGTCATTGTATTTCATTTAGGATTATTTCATAACTTCATTTAAATAAAAATATATTTTTTGTCTTTTTTAGATACAGTCAATAAATAACGTGAACATGTATCATAACATGGAAATCTAAGAGAACGTGTTGTGAATGAGGATGCTTGTGGACCTGGAAATTATTATTTATTTATTTTTACACATTTTTATTAAAAAAAAAACAGTTTTTCCAACGTATTCAATTTTAGACGCTTTCTCTTCTTATTTATTATTTCTCCGGCTGTAGAAAAGAGCCGCTCACAGGGCACAGAGGAGGCGTCAGTGCGACACCGTTCGCGTATCGGTCACGTGACCAAAACAGCTCATGCTCGGTCACGTGACTTTCTAAAAGCGGTACGCGCACCGACACAGGGTTTTGCTCTATGAGCTCGACGCATGCGCCGATGCATCGGTGTTGCCGGACCCATCACTACTATCTACCTATAACACCTGTAAAAATGAAGCAATGCTACCACGCTAGCAAGCGTTAGCTAGCCGGCTATGAGCCACCAAGCTGCTAACTGTCGCCAAAAGGCAGCATTTAAGTTTTTTTCCCTATGGCATCCTGGATCAAGGCTTTCAGCAGCTTTTGGACGTTTGAGGTAGAAACGTAGGAAGCGCCATCATTATGAAAAGTAGCCGGCGAGTATTTTGATTCCGTCCGTCCGTCCGTTCCTCTTCTTCTTCTTCTTCTTCTTCTTCTTCTGGCCCACCAGGTGAATTAAGCGCTATTGGCGTAGTTACAATGCAGAGTAGGCTACCGCCACCTACTGCACCGGAGGTGTAACTACAAGCAACATTCACAGACAGTCCCATTGCTTTTATGAGCGGTCGAGCGAGTCAAAAGCCGAAAAATCCATTTGTGGCGGACGTAATTCTTTCGTGGCGGGCCGCCACAAATAAATGAATGTGTGGGAAACACTAGTGTCTCTCTCATGTGTGTTTGAAAAAACTCCTCTTGTAGATGTTGGCTCTGCCTTTAGCGTCAAGCTTGTTGACCAGCTTACGTTGCGCTCCGAGACGTTGACCAGCACGTTTGTAGATGTTGGACAGGTGGCTGGTCGACGTTTCGTTTGGAGTCGATACAAACACCCAGAATCTCTATCTGCTCACAGAGCCCGATTTTATTGGCCCCGAAGAAGAGATCTGGGCGGGATGGATTCCTCCTCCTGGACAGGATTATAACCTTGCACTTGTTGGGCTCGAACGGGACCTTCCAGGTGTCAGCCCACTTTCGGATGTTTTCCAGGTCTTCGTTTAGCGATGCAGCTACCTCCGGTCCATTTAATGTTGTAGGTGCGAAGATAATGGAGTCGGCCGCATACAGGAATATGGTGTTCTCACACTGTTTCTATGAAGATGGAGAATAGTAATGGACCGAGAATTGATCCCTGGGGTACAGATGCATTGATGGGAAGTGGAAATGAAGATTGACTAGAGAGCACAACCTTGATGGTTATTCCTTGAAGGTAGTTCTGCAGGTAGTTCCCTGGGTTTAGGTTGCGTCGGATGTTCCTCACCTCTTTGGGCTTGAAGTGGACAGCGCCAAAGTGAGAGGATGGTGGTGGACTCTTGAGCTGAGGTTGTGCTGATGCTCCAGGCAATGTGGACTTGTCCGTAAAGGTTTGACAGAAGATGTTGGCCTTTTCACTTGCTCAATGCCATTTCTCCCAGAGAGTGAACTCACATTGCCCCACCATTTTTTCCAGTTAAGAGCTTTGTCCGATAGATCTTTTTTCAGCTTGTTGTTGTATTGCCTGTTTGCTCGTTTCTCAGTTTGATTAAACACTTGCTTCCAGAAACCTTTGCTTTGATATCAGGTCGTTGGATGTCCGCATCTTGCAGTAGAGTCGTAGCTTTTTCTTGGCTGCTCTTCTGCAATGTTCGTCAAACCACGCCTTATCCCTAGGCTTTCTGGTTATGATCTTGTTGGGTATGAATGCAGCCATGGCGTCTTGCAATAAGTTAGTGAGAGTGGTACAGAATGTTTCAGGATCTTCTATCTTGAAGACACTGGACCAGTTCATGGAAGTTAGATATCCTGTCATTTCCCAGAACTGAGCTTTGTCATATCTCCGGATTCTGCACTTGTATGCCTTATCTCTGAAGACTGGTAGTTTTAGCTGTATATGTACAGGGTTATGGTCTGAGAAGCCAACATTTCTCAGGGTCTTTGTAGTTGCTGGAGTTTCTCATAAAACCAAATCTAGGATGTTGTTGTGTATAGTTGGTTCAGTAACAATCTGCTCCAGTCCCAGGCAGTTGGCAAGTTGCAGGGTTCGTCGTCCAGCAGCATCCGTGACATTGCTCCCCAGCCACTCTTTGTGGTGTACATTGACGTCGCTAATGAGCATTACAGACTGGGTTCCGAAGACGTCCATCACAGACAAGGTGTTTCTGTCGAGGTAGTCTAAAAGACTTCATTGGAGGCACTTGAGGGGGCGGTAAACCGGTAACCTGGTCTTCAGAGCAACAGTGAACCACATAAGCTCGAAGTCTTCAGGGTCTTTAGATGGATTGTGGTAGATGGATACACCTTCTAGACAGTAGACTGCTATACCGCCTCCGGCCATCTCAGTGCGATCTCTGCGACAGCTGAGTGAGTAGCCAGGAATCTGTATGTCATCTGCCTGGTCTGAAATGTTAGAGTCCAGTAATGTCTCTACCAAGATGACAATCTATGGCTTCTTCTCTGAGCAGAGGTTGGAGAGGTCCACAATATTGGTACGTAATGCTCGGCTGTTCACTTCACGGATTTTCAGTTTATTTTCGCTAAGTCGTAGTCAAGGTCTGTCGGCGGTGGGTGGTCTGTCCGTTTCGAGGCTTTCTTATTAGATTCCTAGCATGGGGTTGTCGGCAATAAGGGAAGCTGGCTTCTGCGCCCTTGAAACACACCTGAGCAGTGCGGCAGAGACATGACCTAATCTGAAAGCATCTTGCATGTGCATAGGACCCATCGCGGGTCGGCTTTCAGAAGTAACCACTTGGCCAATGACAGGGGGATCACACTATTAATGATCTCTACTACCCGTACCTCAATCACATTTCGGTTTGTATAAAAATTTGAAAATATAATTAATTCAGGCAGTATGGAGGCTATATGGTTTATTTACATCATTCATCATCAGAGGTCAACTGATTGTGCAGTGGTGAGTGCTCATGCCACACAGTGAGAAGGTTGTGGGTTTCATTTCCTGAGTTTGGGGTCTTTCTGTTGGTAGTTTGTATTTCTCCCCCTCACTGTGTGGGTTCTCTCTCTGACGTGGGCTTATTGGCAGCACTAAATTAGCCCTAGTATGTGAATTATTGTCTATCTGGATTATCCCTGCGATGAGGTGGTGACTTGTCTGGCGTGTACCCTGCTTTTAATGCTCATATTTCTCAGATTTGTCTCAGACATCTAATTTAAATCTCTTTATATGAGATATACTCTGTGCATCCCACTTCTCAAGTATTGCTCAAGTGATTATCTCAGCTCAACCTCCTTTGTCTCAGTAACATTTTGTCTCTTTTTAGCTTATCTTTTGCAAATGATCACATAATGAAACAAATATGAAAAGCTCAAATTGATCTCAATATACGAGATTGAGCAACAGAGGAGCAAACACATTTTGCTATGGGCAAGCACACAGCCAAGGGGTAACATAATGCTACAAAAGCGGTGTTTAAAAAAGTTTATGATCTCAGATGACCGCGTGGATGGCTATATAAATAAACTTTGATTGAATGATTGATTGATTGATGCATATTTGTACATGCTATCGTAGCGTAATGAAGCTTGGGTCGTTAGCGTCAGTGTCTGTGTTAGTATTATTAATTTACAATGTCATTATTTTTTGTATTGTTTCAGTTTCACAAATTCCTCAATATATTCACCAAAAGGTCACAGTGGAGTTATTGAGTCTGTTTAGCTGCGGAACCTGCTCACTTCCTGGCTGCTCTTCTGTAATGCTTCCGCAGCTAGTGGATCCATGAAGATGACTTGTTTTGTTTTACTGCTGTGTTACAGACACCATTAAGGTAACATTTACAGAATATTTCTGTGTAAATAACTAATTTCAGCATGTATATATCTGTGGCTTATAGTTCGGTGCAGCTAATATATGGAAAAATATATATTTTTAATTTAGTAGGTGCAGTTTATATAACGGTGCGCTCTATTGTCCGGAAAATAAGGTCATTTATATATTTCTGTGAAATTTCATCGGATCGCCTCATATTTTTTTGTGCTGATATGCCATATCAAAGTTTTCAGTAAACATTTTAGGTACCAATATGATTTAACAGCTGTTTTAGCAGATGCAGAGGTTACATCTCCTTGTCCTCATTAGCAGTGTGTTTGGTCTCCTTACAATTGCTGTGATTCTTGGCCCATGCAGTTGTGCGTGCAGGATGGCGTCATTCACATGGTTCCTGGTAGCCAACAGTGCTAGCTCCATGCTGTTGTGGTTGCTGCTGGTCGCTAAAGTCGCTGCTAACTGTTGGAGCAATACCACCAAATTCCTCCAAGGGGCAGCAAGCTCCGATATCCCCACCTAAAATAAAGGACGACAACAGTGACATAATTGGGATACATCTGATTGGAAGACCTCACTTACTCACTCAACACAGATTGAGCTCTGGTATTAAAACCACATTGTTCATATGTTTGTATTTCATATTCGAAGATCAATTAAGTTGGTAAATCGAGGTTCCACTGTATGAAGGTCTGTGTGGCTCTTCACTCCCCTTTCCGCTTATCACTGTCTTTGCCAACATGTCTTCAGTAGAGGTAAAAGTACTATTGAACATTTATCCATTTCATGCGTCATGTATTTTTATTTTTGCCTTGTTTTCTGCACTTAAAACTACAATCATTCTCTATATAATGTATTTTGTGTTAATATTTCTGTTTTCGTACGATTTGTTTTGTGCGCAACAGTGAGCGAGAGTGTAAACTTTTCAAAGCCTGAAGGGAACCCAATACAGAGCAATACATGCAGAAACATATCAAAGTAATGAAGATAAATGTGAAAATTTATAAAGACTTACCAGGCATCCTCTCATAACGTTAACACAAAGTCCAGTACAGGGCCTGATCAGCGTCAGACCTCTGCAATGGGAGCAATACTGCATCCTTACTAAGCTCCGCCCACACTCTCTTGATAACGTTGCCTTTTCGGTTGCATCCACAACGTCTCCCGCCAGTCTTAGCAATCGGCTCAGTGCTCGGCCTACTCCCAGCGCACGGGAAAGGCTGGAGACCAGAAGTCGAGGATGGGGCCCAAATGGACTGACATCCTGTTGCGTCATCCTGAGGCAGTCTTCGTTATTGGATGAGGAGGCAGAGGGAAAAGAGTGGGCTGACAGATGGCCAATACCAGGGTTAAGAAGTCGGCGGTAGACCAATGGGAAGAGGTCATTATAGAAACGCCGCACTCCGTGTTCCAATGAGGTATCAGTGTCTCCTGAAAGATGGCATTTAATGTCATTGAAAAGCTGAAGAACAAGGGGACGACAGTCTGATGCCAGGCTGGCGTAGGCACTGTCAAACAGGGTGTTGGTCAAATTAGATGTGAAGGACACAAGTGAATCAAAGGTGTCTAGAGAAAAAGAGAGGACAAAAGAAAAAGTAAAAACATGCTGTTAACATGCATACATTCTCAAGTTCTAACACTCAGCTGAATAACTCATTGTATATCACTGTATTGGGTTGACCTGAGGTTCTGCAAAATTTTATAAATGAAATGCGTTTTTATTTTATTTTGGCTTGCATTATTGGCTATGTAATACATAATTGGCCTTGTCTGAAGAGTAGAGCCCCTATATTTGCTGGTGTTACATTCCAAGACATAGCACATAGGAAAATATGAATAATGGGGGCACCTATACAATTTCGAAAAAAATAGAATAAATTGTAACTGGTTAAGACCAGTGGTTCCCAAACTTTTTCCACCTCAGAAAACACTTGGCTCTCCAAGTACCACCATAATGACCAAGAATTAAAATACTGTAGCATAGTAGGCCCAAGTATTCATTAAAAACAAGGCACACGTTTTATTTAACAATTCATATTTAATATTTTTGGCCAGTGTAACATTACACACAGTTTGAACAGTAACACTATGTCTGAACATTTAAATATGTGACTCTTTGGCATATCAGTATATGAAGCCACAGTTTGAAAATCGCTGCTCTAAACTAGAGATGTCCGATAATATCGGCCTGCCGATATTATCGGCCGATAAATGCTTTAAAATGTAATATCGGAAATTATCGGTATCGGTTTCAAGAAGTAAAATTAATGACTTTTTAAAAACATAGGGCATACTCGCCAACCCTCCCGATTTTCCCTGGAGACTCCCGAATTTCAGTGCCCCTCCCGGAAATCTACCGGGGCAACCATTCTCACGAATTTCTCCCGATTTCCAACCGGACAACAATATTGGGGGCGTGCCTTAAAGCACTGCCTTTAGCGTCCTCTACAACCTGTCGTCATGTCCGCTTTTCCTCCATACAAACAGCGTGCCGGCCTAGTCACATAATATGCGGTTTTGCACACAAATAAGTGAATGCAAGCATACTTGATCAACAGTCATACAAGACACACTGAGGGTGGCCGTATAACAACTTTAACACTGTTACAAATATGCGCCACACTGTGAACCCACACCAAACAAGAATGACAAACACATTTCGAGAGAACATCCGCACCGTAACACAACATAAACACAACAGAACAAATACCCAGAACCCCTTGCAGCACTAACTCTTCCGGGACGCTACAATATACACCCCCGCTACCGCCAAACCCCATTTTAACACATGAACAAACCAGTGTACAGTATTGTACTTGCAAAATGTGCAGTTACAAAACATATTGTCTAATTATAACTTCTTCCTGCTAGAAAATGTTGCATGAATTGACTTGAGAGACGATGCATATGTACACACTATTTTTTCCCAGCTGATAGACCCACCAAACCACTATATATTGACTTTACCATTTAAAATATATATATATATATATATATATATATATATATATATATATATATATATATATATATATATATATATATATATATATATATATATATACATATATATATATATATATATATATATATATATACATATATATATATATATATATATAAATGTATATATATATATATATATATATATATATATATATATATATATATATATATATATATATATATATATATATATATATATATATATATACATATATATATATACATATATATACATATATATATATACATATATATATTTATAATTTAAAACAGAAAAATTGAATCTCTCACAAATGCTAAACTTCAAATAGGCAAGGGTCAACAGTAGATGTGGGAAACATTATGTTGAATGCATCACAATTAGCACATGGACAATTATGAATCGATGGACAAATGTACAAATACCGATTATTTAGATATGTTAAATAAAGTAATATAGAAGGTTCCAAAAATGTGGAGCTAGCCTGGACACACAAAAACATAGATAAGAGGAGAGAAAAAACCATGTTCACCGCTAAGCACTGGAGGCAGCTCAAACTTATTTTAATGCAATGATTATGTCTCGTTTTTATTATTGTATAACATGCTGGTCCCAGGCAAGCAAAATGACACTGAGACCATTGGAAACTTTGCACAAACAATCGCTCAAAATCCTTGACCGAAAACCACCATCACTGTTTAGTTCTGGCCCATCGAATCCTAAATAACACTGCACCAACGCCACTTAAGCACTTTGTCCAGTTTACATCTGCTGTGACAACTATAAAACACACAAGCCTCCACCAGGGGGCAGTGTAGCGTACCCAGATGTAAAACCTATTTTGCACAATCAGCCTTTTCATATAAAGCGATAAAGGAATGGAACAACGTCACAACAAACTTGAAAAGTCTAACAGATTACTCTTCATTCACAATTGAAGTTAAAAAGTGGCTTTTTTTGGAGCAATCAAAGCTGCTCACGCGGTCACTGAGGTGGGCACTATGTTTGACATGTCAATTTAATGGATAAATTATATTTATACATGAGAACATTTTGTTGTAAACTGTGAGGTGTGTGTGTTAAAATCATGGTTGTTTTTACAAATAATGACAGATGTGAATAAGAGCAGGTATTGTCTATGCGTGAGGATGTAAATGAGGTGTGGTTGTTTTGTATAATAAGTATGTGTCAATGACAGGGCATTTTATGACTTTTCTTAATTTGATTACATGCTATAGTATATTGTATTGTTATAATTTTATTGCATGATTTTTGTATCTCTTTAATTTAGGTAGCCAGGGACTGCAGATGAAAATTACTATTTAGCTATAATCTGGTGCAGAACATATCTGTCTTTGAGCTTTCGTCCCTTCAAATAAAGACTAAACTAAACTAACTAAACTAACTAAGCAAGATCGAATGTGCAAATAAAGAATTATTGCTTTGGACAACAGAAGTCTAACTAGAACAGCGTAACAAGATTAATAAATCAGCTGAGAGACTAATATCCACACAGTGCCACAACACTGTAAGCCATAGATATGAATGGGTGTTCCAGTTGCATCAACAGCTAAAGCCATATAATGATAAAGTCATAACATCTGATAATGAACTATAATAAAATCATTAAAGATTTACAAATATTCCAGTTATCATTGAAATGTAATCACAATCGAATCGATGAGGTCCCCTAGTCACCTGTATGTATGGAAGGGAAGCTGAAGGACAACATGAAGGCGGTTTGGAGAGGTATGGAGACCATCACCGGCCTCAAACCGTCGGGGGGACAAGCTCTTGCCACCCCCGAGACATGCCAGCCGGCCCCCTGACAACTTCAGCGAACCAATACACCCACCCCCACCCCCCCACACACACACAGGCCCCCAACTCCAATGACTACCTCCCCCCACTTAACAACACCTCACCCTCAGCTTGACGACCCCCCCTCCCCCAACCATCTGAGACCCCCCCAGTGTGTCTGTCTGCAGAACAGGTGAATGCACAGCTAAAGAAGTTACGGGTCTTGACGATGCGGGCCCCAGGGTGCTCACAGCCTTCAGCACATCTTCAACATGAGCCTTGGGCTGAAGAAAGTCCCCACACTGTGGAAAACCTCATGCGTGGTCCCCATCCCCAAGTGCACGTGACCCAGCACGTCGAAGGACTACAGGCCGGTGTCTCTAACCTCCCATATCATGAAGACCTTGGAGAGGTTGGTCCTGGAACAACTCCGCCCGACGATCAAGCCCCACCTGGACCCACTCCAGTTCGCCTACCAGCCCCGACTGGGAGTGGAGGACGCAGTCATCTACCTGCTGAACCAAGCCCACACCCACCTAGACAAGCCTGCGAGCAGTGTGAGGGTCATGTTTTTTTACTTCTTTAGTGCGTTCGATACCATACGGCCTGGGCTACTGGGTGTGAAGTTAGAGACGATGCAGGTGGAGGGCCCCTTGGTGTCCTGAGTTGTTGATTACCTGACTGACAGACCACAGTACGTGCGATTGCAGGACTGTGTGTCTGACGGACTAGTCAGCAACACCGGGGCCCCGCAGGGCACAGTCCTCCCCCCCTTCCTCTTCACCATCTACACCACCGATTTCCACTATCAGTCAAGAGTCCTGCCACCTTCAGAAGTTTTCTGATGACTCTGCGATAGTGGGGTGTATAGAGGATGGTGATGATGAGGAATACAGGGCACTGTTGGAGGACTTTGTCACATGGTGTGGAAAGAACCACCTCCAGCTCAATGTGACGAAGACCAAGGAGCTGGTTGTGGACCTGGGAAGGAGGAGGAGTACTCCGGCGACCCCTGTTTCCATCAGGGGGGTCGATGTGGACATGGTTGAGGATTATAAATACCTCCATGTACACATGGACAACAAGCTGAATGGATCAAAACACGCTGAGGCACTCTACAAGAAGGGACAGAGCCGCCTCTACTTCCTCAGGAGGCTAGGATCCTTCAACGTCTGTACAAAAATGATGAAGATGTTCTACGGGTCGGTGGTGGCGGGCGCCTTCTTGTACGCCATGGCCTGCTGGGGCAGCGGACTGAGGGCGAGGGACGCAAACAGGCTGGACAAGCTGGTAAAGAAGGCCAGTAACGTGGTGGGAGTGGAGCTAGACTCTCTGGCGGTGGTGTCAGAGAGGAGAAGTCTAGCAAAGCTCTTAGCTATTATGGACAACACCTCCCACCCACTACACTCGGACCTTGCGGAGAGAATGAGCACGTTCAGTGGAAGGCTCAGACTCCCAAAATGCAACACGGAACGACACAGGAGGTCCTTCATACCGACAGCCATCAGACTGTATAATGCATATGTTCCTTCTTGACTGCACTTAAATGTAGAATATATGTATAATATATTTATATTATTCACATGTGAATAATGCTGTATAGTATTTATTGTCTATTGTGAGCGAACTGTGGTGCTGAATTTCCCCAAGGGATTAATAAAGTACATTGTATTCTATTCTATTCTATGTACAAAAGGTAAGAATAATCAAAGTGAAAGAAGTGAAAGCAACAAAGTCATGGTCAGCAGAGAAAGAAGTGAAGCAAAAAATTACAAAAGTTATAACAAGGAAAAAACACCACTTACAACACTAACTGTTATGTAAGCCACAACACTAAAGCTAACAATACAATAGGTGTCTGAGCCTGTTCACTGATGCCAAGTAGTACGTGTTGCACGCAATACCGTAGACCAGGGGTGTCAAACTCCTTTTTATTGAGGGCCACATTGCAATTATGGCTGCACTGAGAGGGCCATTTTAACAGTCAATATATATGAATATAACATGTACCATAATAGCCTCATTCCACAATTTGTAAAAGCAACTATTTTTGCTGATTATTATTATTAAATGGTGTGGAAGGCCACACAAATTATGTGGCAGGCCACATAAATTAGGTGGCGGACAACATAAAATTACATTAAAATGACCACATTAAATGATGTAGTAGGCCACTTAAATGATGTAGCATATGTGGCTCACCACGGTAAATGATGTTAACTGACATTAACTGACATTAAAATGGCCACATTCAATTATTTAGTGAGCAACATAAAATGACGTGGCGGGCCACAAAAATAATGAATTAAAATGACCGCATTAAGTGGTGTGGTAGTGGTATATGTGGCCGACCACGGTAAATGATTTGGCTGACCACATTAACTGACATTAAAATTACCACATTCAATTTTTTAGTGAGCAACATAAAATGATGTGGCGGGCCACCAAAATAATGAATTAAAATGACAGCGTTACATGGTGTGAGAGGCCACACAAATTATGTGGCAGGCCACCTACATTAGGTGGCGGACAACATGGGTTATGGGTTATACTTGTATAGCGCTTTTCTACTTTCAAGGTACTCAAAGCGCTTTGACACTATTTCCACATTCACCCATTCACACACTGATGGCGGCAGCTGCCATGCAAGGCCCTCACCACGACCCATCAGGAGCAAGGGTGAAGTGCTTGCTCAAGGACACAACGGACGTGAAGAGGTTGGTAGAAGGTGGGGATTGAACCAGGAACCCTCAGGTTGCTGACACGGCCACTCTCCCAACTGCGCCACGCCGTCCCCACATAATAAATAAAATTACATTAAAATGACCACAGTAAATGACGTGGTAGGCCACTTAAATGATGTAGCATTTATGTATTATTTATTATATGTAGCTCACCACGGTAAATGACGTGGCCGACCACATTAACTGACATTAAAATGATCACATTCAATTATTTAGTGAGCAACATAAAATGATGTGGCGGACCACAAAAATAATGAATGTGTGGTAGGCCACTTTAAATTAGGCGGCTGACAAAATAAAATGAAATTAAAATGACTGCATTAAATGACTTGGCGGGCAACACAAAAAGAAGTGTTGTCCACAAAAATAATGTGACAGACCCGCTCTTGAGTTTGACACCTATTCTGTAGGCACGTTGGTAACAGTATATCAAAATTGTGTTTTAAAACAATAACACAAAAACAGATGAATCAACATTGTTCAGCACCTCATACAAGAAATAGTCCCACCAACAATATCGTTTGACCTATTTTCAATCGACAGTAATTGAGTATTTTCCCTATGGTGACTGTTGCACTTGCTGGGCGTTATAGCTCGGTTGGTAGAGTGGCCGTGCCAGCAACTTGAGGGTTCCAGGTTCGATCCCAGCTTCTGCCATCCTAGTCACTGCCGTTGTGTCCTTGGGCAAGACACTTTACCCACCTGCTCCCAGTGCCACCCACATTGGTTTAAATGTAACTTAGATATTGGGTTTCACTATGTAAAGCGCTTTGAGTCACTAGAGAAAAGCGCTATAAAAATATAATTTACTTCACTGTACCATTTTTAGAATATGTGTCATTTGCATTGCATTGCATATTAGTTTGCGTTTATTCTTGCATTTCTGACTAACCTTGAGTCCCTTCAACCAAAAGCTCTCCAAACCGAAATAGCTCACTTGTTAATGCATCCTGTTTTCACTACCCGGTTATCTATAGACAGGTGATTATGAGCCAGACCTTATGATCTATTATGTTTCTTATGTCTGACAGGATCTAATACAGTGCACGGCTCCCTCCAATCCAGTGACGGTATATGCAAGCGGTGTGGGTCTATGTTTGAAACTTGCCATTTCAACACATTGATGTCAATCTGATGGCATCTGGACACACACACACACACACACACACACACACACACACACACACACACACACACACACACACACACACACACACACAGACAACTGGGTGCAAGGGAGAAAGACACCTATTTATCTGTGACTTTCACCACCTCACAGGCCAGTTTGTCTGGCACAACTTTGTACAGCTGCACATACACATAATACTTTAACACAAATCATTGAACAACAAGTACAGTGTTGTAACCCCAACCTTATAATCTTGTAATTATGTTCGTTATTCAACCGGATATACGGACTATTTGGGGTTATCTCAAAAGAAGCAGCTATTAATAAAGACACAACTGCAACTGCAGTGGCAGGGATCAAATGCCTTAAGTACTTGGTGTGAACGTCTGGCCTCATGTGTTTGCATGCCCGTGTTCTGGCAGTAGTAGTTGCTCCAAGACAAACAGCATCAAGTGACAAGGCTAGGGCTCAATCCAAATTCTTTTCTTAGCCCTTAACCCTTGGTTTTGCGCGTTCCCGTCGAACCAGTGGTGTACAAATTCTCGAAGGGATCTTCAGTCCTCGAAACGAAATAAGCAAATTTTAAAAATGTGTGTTTTTATAGCAATGACGCTAATGCTTTTGTCAGACATGACCTTCTCTTCAGTCTCTATGATTGGCTGACATCTGCGATGTGGAGGGATAGGGCAATAAGGTCTTAGAGTGCTTGATGAAACACATGCAGACACACACTGGGGTATTGGATATGGTGTAAACAGAGCCTGGCTACAACCGCTCTGGGCATGTCTCAGTTACTCTTGAGGCCTATAATGACTGTGTTTAAGAGAGGGGATCCTTTGAGAGTGTCAGCTAATCCGTTGAAGAACACTGGGGTCACTCATAATTAATTGAACCCATGGAGCCAAAATTATGTTGTTTAATTAGGCATACACAATTAATATGCTAAGCAAGGCTATATTTTGTTTGTGGGCCCATTTTGGTCTTTAATATTACTTATTTATTATTATTTTTACTATTATTTTTATTACACTCCTGAATTATTAGACACACTACCCTGAACCTGACGTCATCGCCCCACAAACACACACGCAGTATGTTAACACGCACTAAAAAAAATTATATTTGACTTAATGTGGTTGACACTGGCTTTTTAAAACACACATTAAAACCTGGACAGCACAGTTATCATAGTCTGCTGATTTTTTTAAATGTTACATTTATTAACACACACAAAAATATGGAAAATGGGTATGGTATTGTTTCAAATATGAAAGGTACCGATCCATAATAGTGGATAATAATTATCATGATAATACATCATTACTATAATTGTCAATATTGTGGGGGGTAGGCATTCCCTGTCTTTAAAAAACTAGTGACGCCTCTGTTTGAAACTTTAATCAAGGTTCCTTGAATGCACCACAGCTATGTGTTTCAAAAGTGAAACTTTAGAACGGGATTCGGCCCGCCAGCGTCCAAAACCCGGCCCGTTGTTTTTATTTATTTATGTATTTATTTTTTTAAATCTGTCTTTTCTAATCCATTTTCTACCGCTTGTTACTCTCTGTGTCTCCTAGCCGCTCAGGCAATTCATATTGTCTAAAGATGCATTTTCCCATCGATAACGTGACATCATCGCGCTCGCGCCATAGTGTCGGGCGAGCGCGCAGCAAGTGCGCACTCTTTCAGTCAATTAGTGTGCGAGGAATATATATATATATATATATATATATATATATATATATATATATATATATATATATATATATATATATATATATAGGTGTAAGGAGGTGAACTGATGTGGGGAGTCTGCAGAAGTTCTTTCAGAAGGTTGGGACAGTTGTTAGGGAAGCCTCCAGGGGGCGCCACTTTGTGGTCTGTTCACTGTTGTCTGTGAATGTTCTTCTTCGTTGGTTGTGGCCATCTTAGGTCACAACTCCATGTCTTTTCTAAAGGTAAGCAGGAAGGGACCAGGCTCCTCAGTTAAAAGATTAAAAAAAGTTATTGTTTGGCACTATTGAGCTGATTTATTCACAAAATATGATGGCTAAGAGTTATATTAAGTTGGGGGTTTTGTAAATTGTGAAGAGACTGTGGATTTTGTTAAGTTTCATACCAGTGTGTGTGTTAGCCCAGAAGCATGTTATGCTAGGACATGTTTTGGCTCTTTTCAATTGATTATCCACTCACTCAGTCATTTATGCCTACACGCACGCACGCACACATACACACGCGCGCACAGACACACACATGCACACACACGCACACACACACACACACACACACACACGCACACACACACACACACACACACACACACATGTTACCTGCTGGGTATATTACTGGTCACGATGAGAGAAGTTGATTGTGTTTTAAGATATAAAGTGTTATAGTGTGACATATTTTGTATTTTGTGGACAACTCCATGTCTTTTCTAAAGGTGAAGAATTGAGATAAAGACGACTCCACCCAGATCCTATGCTTCCTTGCCTGGTCTTTCTCTCCATCTTCCCACGCACACAAAAATACAATACACAACGCAGAGACTTCATAGGGAGACCGAGGACTTGACGGACCCGGGATAGGGGAAGCCAGCTTCAAGGGTTACAACTGGTGCCGTGACCCGGATCTGCGGATGCTACACAAGAGCAGGAGAAGGAGTTAAGAGGGTAAAGAAGGAAAACATTTGTGTTAAACATATCCTTTTTCTATATTTATGCTTTATGGGAATGTTTTATGGTGTCTGTGATGTACTCTGACAAAAACAAAAAACAAAAATACACAATCACAATCCAACACCACTGCCACCACATACACATACACTCTCTCTCACACACACAATACTTACCTCAGTACAAGCACCCAAGTTATCTAAGCCTGCAGCACTTTTGAATTCTGAAGATGCAAAGTCCCCACGTAGGTACCCCTAGTCGACCACCGACACAAGTTCACTCCACAGTGAGACAGACTTTAAATCGATGTGCTGGCATAGTGGACCATGGTCCTGATGGAGGGGTGTCACCTCCGGGTATTGTCCATATGATGGCCCACTCTAAACATGACATGGACCCCCAACAGGCAGTTAGGCCCAGAACGACAAAAACGGAGCCCCGTCAAGTCAAAACTGTGCCAACCCTGTCACCCCCCATACTAAGCCCAATATACAATAGATATGAGGTCCCAGGATCAATTCAGACTCCAACAGCTACAGTACCATGTAGCCCACCCATTTTCCAAGGTCCCACAATGGCAATACTGGATCAGATGGCCACTAGCCATGCTCCACCACCCATACCACAAACACAGAGCGCCAGATATGTCCCACCACTCCAGACTCAGCACCTCCCTGATGGAATGTACACTCCGGCCTCTGTGTCAGTCCCACCAGTCTCCACGCGTACCCCCATATCCAACCTTTATGATGCTGCCCCAATTACATGGCTAGCCTCCGCCTCCATAGCCCATGGTGCTGCTGCCCACTTGCCCATCCCAATTAGCCAAACCCCAGGACAGGATGTCAGTTGCGCCCCACTAACCGAGCCACACCTCTCCCATGATAGAGTGTATGCGGCTCAACCTCCCAATATGTATGCACCCCAAGCGAACTGTCCCTACCCACTGGTCCCGACCCGCCCTCATGAATTCCCGCAGATTTCAGAGCCTAAATTGCAAGCCACCACTCACACCCCTAGGCCTGGGATAAACAATGCTGCCTGGTCCCCTGATTGGTACACCGCCCAAGCAGCCACATATAACCCACAAAATCCCCTGCTGCCTGCTCCAGATCCTGCCGTATCGACATCCATGCTCACTTACCAACATGTGCCCCAAGCTGTGTTTCCCACCACAGGACAGGCCAGATATAGCACAATGCAACCTGCACCTGTTGGGTTCACCCAGACACACCAAGTGAGGAATGTGCAGATCTTCAGTGGAGGCCCTGACTGTAGAGTCCTCATTGAAGACTGGATATGGGATATGCAGTATCTTCTGGAAGTGGGTGGGCTTCCAGCACATCTCTGTTTTGCAACAATTGTGCGTCACTTGAGCGGGGAGGCCAGGAGGCTGGTTCTAAATCTCCCCCTCCAAGAACAGTATCCCGAGAGTGCATTTGATGAGCTGAGAGCCGAATATGGAGACATGCAGAGGTCGCTGGATCCTTTGGCAGACTTTTATGAAAGAAGCCAGTGGCCTGAAGAAACCGCGTGTTCCTATGCTATTGCGTTAGAAGCAACCCTCCGTTCAGTTGAGGAGTCTCAGTGTGGGGGCCAACCGTACCCAGACCGTGATGCCAAACTCACACGTCAGTTCCTGAGGGGGTTAAATGATGAAGGGGTGTACCTCAGGATTGTACCCTTGAAACCTAGGCTCCTGAGTTTTCGTGAACTTCAAGAGGAACTACGAAGTCTGGCAAGGGAGGCAAGGAGGTTTCAGCCTCAACATAAATTAAAGAAACCATTCACCCAGGTTCACGTGGCGGCCAGAGAACAGCAAGGGGCGGCAAAAGAGATGACTGATGCAGTGATACCCTCCTCCGAGCTGTCCACACTGACTAGGCTGATAGAAAAGCTAACTCTGAACCAAGAGGAGCAGGTCAAAAAGCTTGCACAGCTAGAATCAAAACTAGTCTCCTTACAAACCCCTGCTCCAACCAGACCACTGTCAGCAGGGAGGAATGACAGGGAAGCTACCATGTTGGTGTGCTATCGTTGTGGGAAAGCCGGACATATGGCCAGAGTATGTAGAACTGTAATGCCTAATAATAACCTGAACACAAACCCACCGCATCCTCAGGCTGTCTCCCCAGAGGACACAGCACAACACGGCACGACACAAGGAAAATGCAATGCCAAAGCAGATGCTTTGTCCATACTATCCAGTCGGGAGGTCACACAAGCCTTGCAGACATGTCCACAGCGGGTCAAGTCCAGGAACAGTGAGAGGAAGTCTCTCAGTTCAAAAGAGGTAGTCGAAAACACAGCACAGGTTGAGACAGACTATCTTCAAGGACCACAACCAGGCAATCCTGAGCCGCTAACTGAGTCCTATGATGGTATTGGGACAGACTCACTGCCTGCAATGACAAAGCAGCAAGTTAGGATTGGCCAAAGAGAGGACCCTGTGGTTGGACCAGTGCTGCAACATCGGTCTCTGAACACCAAACCTAGGAGGAGCGATAGTGTGGAAGAAGGGGCACCGGTGAGCATTCTCCTGAAGGAATGCAAGAGGTTAGTGGTCAAGGACGGCATCCTCTACCGCAAAGTTTATGATGGACAAAGAGGGTCAATTGAGCAGTTGGTGCTGCCCATGGAGCTACAGAGGTATGCTAAGACGGCCCTCCATGATGATTCAGGCCATTTGGGTTTGGACCGCACATTTGCACTGATGAGGGAGCGTTTTTACTGGCCCAAGATGTTCCAGGATATCAAAGCATGGTGTGAACAGTGCGAGAGGTGCTGTCTCAGGAAGACTCCCACAGCAGGTCTTAGAGCCCCCCTTGTCAGTATCCACACCAGTGCACCGATGGAATTGGTCTGTATAGACTTTCTGACGTTGGAGAGGTCCAGAGGTGGGATCGAGAATCTGCTGGTTGTAACGGACCACTTCTCTCGTTTCGCACAAGCTTACCCGACCAAGGATCAGAAGGCACGCACAGTGGCGAAAGTGCTGTGGAGGAACTTCCTCTGCCGTTTTGGGTTCCCTGCTAGACTTCACGCTGATCAAGGTAGAAACTTTGAGAGCACTGTTGTGAAGGAGCTGTGCAGGATCACTGGAATCACCAAGTCTCACACAAGCCCATATCATCCACAGGGAAACGGAACCACAGAAAGATTTAACAGGACCCTGATGGATATGTTGGGAACACTGAATCCTCAAGAGAAGCCCCGCTGGCATGAACATGTGGACGCTATGACGCATGCCTATAACTGTACGCGCCATGACTCGACGGGTTACACACCATACTTTTTAATGTATGGCAGACATCCCAGACTGCCCATTGACCTGGTCTTAGGGCTGCAAGAGAACAACGAGCCATGTGAATACAGTGAATACGTGCAAGCCCTCATGGACTGCCTGCGAGATGCTTATGATAAGGCCAACCAGATGTCCAGACACGCCAAAGAACAGCAGAAAAAACAATATGATCGCAAGGCGAAGCCTCAGGAATTTGAGCCCGGGGACAGGGTGCTTGTCAAAATGTGTTATATTGAAGGTCGGCAGAAGCTGGGAAATAGGTGGGAGCGCCAGCCTTACATTGTCATAAAGAAACAGCCGGACATACCTGTGTACGTGGTCCGGACCGAAGAGGGGGACAAGGAGAGAGTGGTCCACCAGAATCTGTTGACCCAATGCATGTTCCTCCCCTTGGAGCCCCAACAGGAGTGGTGTGGGATGAGGGAGACAGCAGTGACTACAGATTGCAGTGTTGAAGATGCGATCGAAGATGTTCAGCTGCAGGACCTTGGAAATGCTGCAAGTAAAACTCAGCCTAAGGAGATACATGATGGAGGGGATCTAAGCGAACTGGATAAAGGGGAGGACAAGTGTCAAGGACAGATGTTAGAAACTGGACCTGGACCGAGGGGGCCCGGTAACCAGAAGGTGATGTCCAAAGAGCTTGTGCAGAGCAGGAGAAATCCGCCGAGACACAGATGTCCTCCCAAGAAGTTGTCCTACCATTCGGTAGCTGTGAAACCTGTCTCTGATAAGCAAAAGATTGAAATAGGACAAAGACTGTGGCTGGCGGCTAAAGAAAAGAAGGTGGCTGCTGTTAAACACTGAGCAAGATACATTGCACCATTGCACTTCACCTCTCATATCACAAACACTAGGCATCGTGTTGACACGGGAAGAGGGAGGGGTTGTGTATCTAATGGCTGAGACGCCATCATAGAAAGAAGGGGTGGGTGTAAGGAGGTGAACTGATGTGGGGAGTCTGCAGAAGTTCTTTCAGAAGGTTGGGACAGTTGTTAGGGAAGCCTCCAGGGGGCGCCACTTTGTGGTCTGTTCACTGTTGTCTGTGAATGTTCTTCTTCGTTGGTTGTGGCCATCTTAGGTCACAACTCCATGTCTTTTCTAAAGGTAAGCAGGAAGGGACCAGGCTCCTCAGTTAAAAGATTAAAAAAAGTTATTGTTTGGCACTATTGAGCTGATTTATTCACAAAATATGATGGCTAAGAGTTATATTAAGTTGGGGGTTTTGTAAATTGTGAAGAGACTGTGGATTTTGTTAAGTTTTATACCAGTGTGTGTGTTAGCCCAGAAGCATGTTATGCTAGGACATGTTTTGGCTCTTTTCAATTGATTATCCACTCACTCAGTCATTTATGCCTACACGCACGCACACAAACACACGCGCGCACAGACACACACACACACACACGCACACACACACACACACACACACACACACACACACACACACACACACACACACACACACACACACGTTACCTGCTGGGTATATTACTGGTCACGATGTAGAGAAGTTGATTGTGTTTTAAGATATATAGTGTTATAGTGTGACATATTTTGTATTTTGTGGACAACTCCATGTCTTTTCTAAAGGTGAAGAATTGAGATAAAGACGACTCCACCCAGATCCTATGCTTCCTTGCCTGGTCTTTCTCTCCGTCTTCCCACGCACACAAAAATACAATACACAACGCAGAGACTTCATAGGGAGACCGAGGACTTGACGGACCCGGGATAGGGGAAGCCAGCTTCAAGGGTTACATATATATATATATATATATATATATATATATAAATATATCCATATATTATCCGATATTATCGGCCGATAAATGCTTTAAAATGTAATATCGGAAATAATCGGTATCGGTTTCAAAAAGTAAAATTAATAACTTTTTAAAACGCAGCTGTACAGAGCGGTACACGGACGTAAGAAGAAGTACAGAGCAGATGCGTCTCCCAGTCAGCAGCCCCTCCCCTCACCCCTCTCCCCTCTCCCACACACAACACAGGAGTTGACGACTGCAGCATGAGAGGTTTACTGGCGACACTTGATGACCTCATCAAACCGCCGCGCGCAGAGCATAACAACAACAAAAGTGTGTTGTTGCTGGTGCTGTAGCCGTGGCTAACAAGCGAGCGAGCTCGGTGACTGACTAACGACACCATGTCTATGATTTGGGATTATTTTAAAGTGTCTCTGACGGATAAAAAAACTGTCAATTTGCAATTACTGCAAGAAGTTGGTTATGCGAGGAAAAACCAAGACGTGACACGATAAATACAAGCGGAAGATGGATGAAAAGCAAACACTGGAAAAAAGTAGTACCACACAGTTGTGGCTTAAAGACTCCGCCGAGAAAAAACAAAAATACAACAAAAACCACCCCAGGGCGAAAACCCACGTTGTGGTCAGGGACAACGCACGCAGTATGGCAAAGGCTACGGTGGAGTTTGGGGCACACACTTTGCAGCTTGCAGTGAGCGGAGCTGCCCTGTCTTAACGCAGCATTTCAGAAGCTCTGACTGACTGGTAGGCCACTTCAAGCACTCACCACTAGCTTGCAGCACATTTGTGTTACTCATACAAATACGTTAGAGCAGGGCAGATTGAGCCCAGTTTATAATTTCCTGTTATACAGTATACCAGGCAGTCTTGCTCTAAAGGAGGACTATGTTATTGTTTACTTTATTACTCTAGTATACTCTGGACTGAAGCTGTGTGCCTTCATTGTTTTTGTAGCTGTTGTTTTGAGGCATGTTTAAAAAAAATAATGCACTTTGTGAAAGTCAAAGTATAGTATTTCCCATAGTTGTAGTGAGTATCAGGATTATCTCAGGGAGAGCATGTCCCAAATTCCAAGCTGCTGTTTTGAGGCGTGTGAAAAAAAATTATGCACTTTGTGACTTCAATAATAAATATGGCAGTGCCATGTTGGCACTTTTTTCCATAACTTGAGTTGATTTATTTTGGAAAACCTTGTTACATTGTTTAATACATCCAGCGGGGCATCACAACAGAATTAGGCATAATAATGTGTTAATTCCACGACTGTGGTTGATATCGGAATCGGTAATTAAGAGTTGGACAATATCAGAATATCGGATATCGGCAAAAAAGCCATTATCGGACATCTCTAATATATATATATAAATATATTCATCCATCCATTTTCTACCGCTTGTCCCTATCGGGGTCGCGGGGGGTGCTGGAGCCTATCTCAGCTGCATTCGGGCTATATATATATATATATATACACATATACAGTATATACACACAGCCCTGCCCCCAGCCAAATTTTTTAACCCAATGCGGCCCCCGAGTCAAAAGGTTTGAGGAGCCGTGCTTTAGAACATAACTTTGTCCAATGCTGACTGAACCCACGTTTGCTGCTTGGAAGACAAAATACTGTACAATAAAAGCCAAAGGAGTATTGAAATTTAAGCTTAATGATAATGAATTGTTTAGTTGATTAACTCATCATGGGTGTTAAACTCATTTGCAAAGGAGGCTAAAAATCAAAGAACACTTTAGATCGCAGGCAATGACAGGAAAAACAATTATCCCTCCCATCCTTCTTGTTCAAACACATGTTCAGTAAGAAATGTATTTTGTTTTCTGCACTCCGTGTAAGTGTGCACTAACTTTAAAGAAAATATTACGAGTAATTTTACATTTATATTATTTTGATGAACAAAGTGTTTGCTCCCCTTACCTCCCAGGGTTGTGATCAAGGGTGATGGGTCAAATGCAGACAATAATTTCGCCACACCTCGTGTGTGTGTGACGGTCATTGGTACTTTAACTTTAACTTATATTGTCGTCCTCTGGGGTTGCTTTTGCGCGTTGCTTTTGACAGAATGTCTTTTTATGTGAACATGGACAGACATATTTTTAAAACTCCACTTAGAATTTTCTAACATTGGTGTGGAGGAAATGTGCATTTTTAAATGATCTGCGTTCGTTTGCCTTCATTCAATTTTCTGACAGTCTGAGAGTCCGTTAATGTGTCCTGAGTGGTGATTGGATGAGCACAGGTAAGACTAGGACCGGGGTCGGCAACCCGTGGCTCTCGAGCCGCCCCAGTGGCTCTCTGGAGCTTTTTCAAAAATGTATGAAAAATGGAAAAAGATTAGGGAAAAAATATATTTTTTGTTTTAATATGGTTTCTGTAGGAGGACAAACATGACACAAACCTTCCTAATAGTTATAAAAATCACACTGTTTATACTAAACATGCTTCAGTGATTAGAGACTATATCTGGCGAGCGCCGTTTTGTCCTACTAATTTTGGCGGTCCTTTAACTCACCGTAGTTTGTTTCCATGTGCAACTTTCTGCGACTTTCTAAGACGTGTTTTATGCCACCCCTTTTTTGTTTCAATTTGTCCACCAAACTTTTATTGTTGTGCGTGAATGCACAAAGGTGAACTTTGTTGATGTTATTGACTTGTGTGGAGTGCTAATCAGGCATATTTGGTTACTGCAAGCTAATCCATGCTAACATGCTATTTAGGCCAGTTGTATGTACATATTGCATCATTATGCCTCGTGTGTAGCTATTTGAGCTAATTTTTTCCTTTAAGTCCTCTTAATTAGGGACAGCAAAGTCCCTTTGGGACAGAGGACCTTATTGTATTTTGTGCGTTTTATTATTATTATTCCGCCGCCTCTTTGAGCTGTAATTTGACCCCCTTAACATGCTTTAAAACTCACCATATTTGACACACACATCAGGACTGGCAAAAATTGCCATCTAATCAAAAAAAACAAACCCCAAAACTCAAAGTTGCGCTCTAGCGCCCCCTAGAAAAAAACACAGACAAAACTGATTGTAACTTCCGGTAGGAATGTCGTAGAGACATGAAACAAAAACATTTATGTAGGTCTGACTTAGACCTAGATTTCATACATTGACATCCTTCAGCAAAAATCAACAGGAAGTTGTCAATTCCCCCTTCAAAACAAAGGTTTACTAAAAACAGTCACTTTTGCCTCTTTGAGCTGTAATTTGACCCGCTTAACATGCTTCAAAACTCACCAAACTGGACACACACATCAGGACTGGCAAAAATTGCGATCTAATAAAAAAAAAACCAACCCCAAAACTCTAAATTGCGCTCTAGCGGCCCCTAGGAAGAAAACACAGACACAACTGCTCCTTGGAAGAAAACTCAGACACAACTGCCTGTAACTCCCAGTAGGAATGTCTTAGAGACATGAAACAAAAACCTCTATGTAGGTCTTACTTAGACCTACATTTCAGAGATTGACAACCTCCAGCAAAAATCAACAGGAAGTTTGCAATTCCCCCTTCAAAACAAACGTTTTGTAAAAACCGGTCACCTTTTTTCAAACATTATCTCCTCTGAGCGCGTTTGTCGTGTCGGCTTCAAACGAGCACAGGAGAGAGATTGAACCCTTCTGATTAAAAGTTGACCAAAGAGTTTTAATTACTGCTCCGGTTTGGATTTTATGTGCCGTCAAAGTCGGTCCCGTCCATCACTGCTTGCAACTTTAATTCAATTTATATTTGCATGTCTCATGACACATTATCTGTATGTAATATTAGCTGCATTTCTGATAGTTGTTTGTGCACCGTTATAGACCACAGCAAACGTTACCCAGCCTGCAAAGATTGAAATAAATCCATTAGATCCTTAGATCTAATGGATCCTTAATCTTTAAACTTGAACACACACTTCTATAACTTTGGCCATTCTAAGCCAGTCATTTCCAGGAGTTATCTCACCCTCTGAGAAGCCTCCATTTTACTAATGATTTCGAATGTTGTAAAAATATGTAGAATAAATATTACATTTGAAGATTTCTGTCAACAAAGATTTGCATCAGCCTGCGACACATAGTAATTTTGATAGTAGGGTAATATAGACACTTACATCGTGTGTTGTCTTCGTTATAACACTTATATAAGGCTTTTCATTGTTTACTTATATAAGGCTTTTCATTTTTTGCGGCTCCAAACAGATTTTTTTTTTTTTTTTTTTGGTCCAATATGTCTCTTTCAACATTTTGGGTTGCCGACCTCTGGACTAGGAAAAGGTCAGTTTTCATAAACTGATGCTACTACTGCTTTTTTAGAGAACATTTGTATTTATATGAATCCCTACGATGTCGTCCAAACATTCTGCGCCTTCTAAGGCTTCTGTCACAGAATCTAAGCCTCAGAGGAAGCTGCTTACAATACCTTACGATTAAATTCAATTTCCATTCTTGGGGTTATGATTCTATTCGGAATCCGTTCTCGATTCAACATGATTCTCGTAATGCAGGTGTGTCAAACTCTTTTTCAGGGAGGGCCACATCGCAGTTATGAATGCCTTCAAATGGTGAATATATGTAACGGTGAATATGTATTAATATTAATGTATAAGGATTCACTTCATGATATCACATAATTGCCTATGCATTTGATTATTACATTTTGTTTCACTTTCACTGTAAACAAATAGTTGTAGATTTTCAGTAAAAAATGTCAACTCCGTCGTCAGAATTTTATTGTATAAGTGTTTTTTAACAGCATATTGTATTACTACAAAGGAAAAAAAGGTTCCACAGTTTTTTTTCTTTAAAGTAAAATTCTGCCAGTTTTTTTTACCATAAAATGTATTGTAATTTCAGCAGTGTAAAATTTAATTAACTTGCTTTAAAATCACGAGTCAAGCACATATTAATACATGTATTTGTTTGTATTCTAACAAAACATGTTTGAAATTATAACATGATATTTGTTGCATATTTGGATGATACTGAAATTTAAAAGGTATGCATTTACATGCAGTGCATGTATGTTGTCTGTCAAAATGGAAAGAATGGATATATTTAGCAAGAAAAGACATAGTACTTTGTTGACGCACAACATTTCCAGGCATTTGCCGGCCCCATAAATTGATGTGGTATGCCAAAGCTGTCCTTGAGTTTGACACATGAGCGATATGCTTACATACAACATAATGTATTATTTGGTATATTATTATAATAAGACCTTTTAATACAGGTTACAAAAGCTCCTCTATGTGTTGGCCTTAAAAAGAACTCCATCTCCAACCCAATCCCAGCATTACAATAGTTAGGTAAGACATTTACAAAGCAATAGAGCAGGGATGTAAAACTAATTTTAGCTCAGGAGCCGCATGGAGGAAAATCTATTCCCAAGTGGGCCGTAATGGCATGATAACTTAAACATAAAGACAACAAGGTTGTTTTCTTTGTTTTACTTTGGCCAAAAATAGAACAAGCACATTATGAAAACGTACAAATCACAAATAATCCTCTGGACAAAACACTTAAAGTTTGTTGAAAGTTCTGAGGAAATTGGTGCAGCTTCAAAAACAAAATGAGTTTAGACTTTGTCTCAGTGTATGTACAAAACCAGGATTAAACTTTTAAGTCACAGTGTTTCTGGGATTGAACAAAAAACACAAAATGTAAACTCTTCTAGGTATCAAATACCTCCTTTGTCATGTCCATGTATCAATCCATTGCTAACTCAACAAACCGTAAGATTACGGAGATAAAAACTAAAGGTTAAGTTAACTTTTCTTGTGTTTGACAGAGACATTTTGGGGCAACGAGAGTGCCGAATGACGATGTGTTCGAAGCAGAAAACATAAAACGGCAGGTTTTAAGTTTCATTACTGTGCACCTCTTGCTTGGCCCTGGTATAAACCGTTTGCTTGCCTAACAGAATTGCTATTGTGACATCCAGTGGACACATTTAGAAAAGCAGTTTCTTTTGTTAACAAAAAAAAACCAGCTAATTTTGTTACTTGGTAAACTCATCACGCGGGCCGGAAAAAACCTTTTAGGCCCGCGGGCCGTACGTTGGACACCCCTGTAATATAGAAAGCATACAAATACAATACTAAAAAAATTAAGACCAAAAATTCATAAAAGCAACAGTATAAATAATGATGTTAATATAGTTGTTTAATGTTGTTTAGCAAAAAATGTATTGTTAAAAAATTTTTTTAAAATATCGAAAATTATGAATGGATTTAGAATTGGAATAAATAAACAATTGCAATTTGGATTTGAAATTGATGTTTTTGAGCACCTCGAGGAGAAAAGGTGAACCTACTCATTGCTGTGCGGAAACAAGGTCACTTCATGTTTTTCTATCTTCTTGTCTAACAAACATCTATCTCAGTGGTTCTTAACCTGGGTTCGATCGAACCCTAGGGGTTCAGTGAGTCGGCCTCAGGGGTTCGGCGGAGCCTCCGCCACGGAGGTATAGACACATCCGACTTATCGTGTAAATAAAAACTTCTCCCTTTTGGCATATTATGGATACCCCCAAACAATGTTCCCTCTAAATTTCCATCTGATTTGTAGGTTTTTTGATTGATTGATTGATTGAAACTTTTACTAGCAGATTGCAAAGGAAGAGAATACATTATATGAAACAGTACAGTTTACACAGTACAGTACACATTCCGCACAATTGACCACTAAATGGTAACACCCGAATAAGTTTTTCAACTTGTTTAAGTCGGGGTCCACGTTAATCAATTCATGTGAATGTGTGTAACGTGTGGAATTTGTTGTGAGTTCATGCACTGTGTTGGTTTTGTTCTTTGAACAAGGTGATGTTCATGCACGGTTCATTTTGTGCACCAGTAAAAAAACAAAACTTTTTCTTGAATTTGAAAAAAAAAACATTTTACTTTTCACTAAAGAAGGGTTCGGTGAATGCGCATATGAAACTGGTGGGGTTCGGTACCTCCAACAAGGTTAAGAACCACTGATCTTTCTGCTAAGTGCTATTACAAGAGCAATGAAACCTCAGTGACACCACCATCCGCCGTCATCATCATGTAGCCAATTGTTCAGCGTCATCATTTCGATATTTCATATGTCACAATTACCAAAGAGTGTAGAAGAGTGTAGAAAGTGTTTAAGAGCGTAGTACCATATTTTTCGGAGTATAAGTCGCACCGGCCGAAAATGCATAATAAAGAAGGAAAAAAACATATATAAGTCGCACTGGAGTATAAGTCGCATTTTTTGAGGAAATGTATTTGATAAAACCCAACACCAAGAATAGACATTTGATAGGCAATTTAAAATAAATAAAGAATAGTGAACAACAGGCTGAATAAGTGTACGTTATATGACGCATAAATAACGAACTGAGAACATGCCTGGTATGTTAACGTAACATATTATGGTAAGAGTCATTCAAATAACTATAACATATAGAACATGCTATACGTTTACCAAACAATCTGTCACTCCTAAACGCTAAATGCGATGAAATCTTATACGTCTCGTCTCTTACGTGAATGAGCTAAATAATATTATTTGATATTTTACGGTAATGTGTTAATAATTCCACACATAAGTCGCTCCTGAGTATAAGTCGCACCCCCGGCCAAACTATGAAAAAAACTGCGACTTATAGTCCGAAAAATACGGTATGTCTTTATGAGTACGTTCACAACAGCGTTACTGTTGGAGGGTTTATAAAGACCTAAAATGTATTTACCTATTTTGCAGAAATTCTCCTACCAAGAAGGGCCCCGAGCGAAACTCCCGCGATAATGAAGGGAACACTTTACACTTGCTGGTGTTTTTGACAGTACAACTCCGTCTTTTGTACTTCACAAAAGTCACCAAGTTTTTCACTTTGTATGTCGTCAAATTAGGACTTCCTTACGGAGAACATCAATAAGTGTTGCTTTTGTCAATAATAAATGGAGGAAAATACTGTGTGCAATGCCAAGTGAATGTGCTCATCACTGCCTTCTGTCCAAAAAGTCCTGCAGGACGTCCGAATAAAACAGCCGAAACTAAATTGAAGCACATTTTTATATAGCAAACAAAAAACCGAAAGTGAGAAAAAAAAACAGATGAACATGTTTGCTCTGTCTGTCTGGGTCCCATCAATTCTAACCCTCTTAGAATGTGAGCACTCCATACACACACACACACACACATGCTGCATCTCACAAACACACACACACACACTTACACTGATGAATAGTGTTGAGAGACAAGTGGACAAGCAGAGTATTCTTCCTCCTATTCAAAGCAGGCCGTTAGAGACCGGCTGTTGCCCATGACAACAACACTTTGGTGGGGATACGTACTGAATGTAAACATTCTTGGTCCCCTCGCGCTCTCATTGGTCAAGAACAAAAACTGATTATTGTAGCCTCCGACACACATGGACACGGAAAGCAAATAGAAAGTTGTAACAAAGTTTTCCACTTCCCTTCTCCCTGAGAGTTTGCTCTCTCAAAGGCCATCGGACATCAGTTGTTTGTTTGGCAAGCCACTGTGGCGCCTCGCTAAATAAACTGGCCTCAAACCATAAACCTGACACAAACTAGCCATAGCATGATGAACACACAAAGAGAGAATGACAAAAGGTCCCGCAAGCACTTGACATAATTGTTAAAACACCATAATGAGGTCACTTTACACCGCAGGTGTCAAACTCAAGGCCCGGGGCCCAGATCTGGCCCGCCACATAATTTTGAATGGCCCGTGAAAGCCTGGAAATAATATGCAACAATAAAGTAGTTTACCTTTCTTTCTTTTTTTATTTTGACAGAAAAAAAGACATGTACTGCATGCAATTATATATATTTTTAAAACTTGATCTATCTAATAATGCAACAGATATTATATTATTATGTTTGGGGTAAAAACATACGTAAATATCTACTCAGCCTTATGATTTCAAAGCGAGTTATCCATCAAACTGTACACTGTAAACATGACAATGTATTTTTTTTTAAACCGCTCGGTCTTCAGAATCCTACCGTAAAAAAAAAACTGAGGTACCATTTTTACATTTACAGTAATACACTGTGAAAAAAGCAACCATATTTTTTATGCAAAAAAATCAACTGGCAGCTCAATCACCAGAATTTTATAGTAAAATAGAGTGACCATTTTACTGTAAATTTTATGGTGAAATTCCACCATTTTTTTGACCGCAAAATCTATAGATTTTTTTTTCTTACAGTGTAGGTAAAATACCGTATTTTTCGGACTATAAGTCGCAGTTTTTTTCATAGTTTGGCTGGGGGTGCGACTTATACTCAGGAGCGAATTATGTGTGAAATTATTAACACATTACTGTAAAATATTAAATAATATTATGTAGCTCATTCACGTAAGAGACTAGACGTATAAGATTTCATGAGATTTAGCGATTAGGAGTGACAGATTGTTTGGTAAACGTATAGCATGTTCTATATGTTATAGTTATTTGAATGACTCTTACCATAATATGTTACGTTAACATACCAGGCATGTTCTCAGTTGTTTATTTATGCCTCATATAACGTACACTTATTCAGCCTGTTGTTCACTATTCTTTATTTATTTTAAATTGCCTTTCAAATGTCTATTCTTGGTGTTGGGTTTTATCAAATAAATTTCCCCAAAAAATGCGACTTATACTCCAGTGCGACTTATATATGTTTTTTTCCTTCTTTATTATGCATTTTCGGCAGGTGTGCCGGTGCGCCTTTTACTTCGAAAAATACAGTATGCATTTACTAATCAAATGCATAAGTAATGGTGTGACAATATCATGCGGCTAATCCTTGTTTATTTTATTAATGTTACAGGCGGCCGGCCCCCTGAGGGCAACCAAAACTGCAACGTGGCCCTCAATGAAAACCAGTTTGACACCCCTGCTTTACACAGTACTTGTCACTTATCAATGTATTGAACAACTACATCTGGCTTAAGAGTAAAAAAAATATATATAGTTATTTTTGGGTATATTTCTTATTTTTGTAACAAATATCCATTTCACCTTGGTAGGACGTGGTGTGTCCAGCGATCAGGTACTTGAGCTCAAAGCTGTAGGATCGCATCTTGTGCTGTGTCTCACTGCGAACAGCAGCCATGTAATCATCCTCCATCTTACTGGTACAGCACCCAGGCCCAGAGTGGACACACACTCGGAGAGAGTCATCTGAATGAAAGAGAAGATAGATTAGTTTAAATTGTGTTTTTTATTGTTGGTCTAAGTTTGTGTGAGCAAGTCAATTTTTTTTTATGTTTTAGATCAGAGGTGCCCAAATGTTTTCAGCAGGCAAGCTACTTTTTAAATGACCAAATCGAGGTGATCTACAAACCCCGTTTCCATATGAGTTGGGAAATTGTGTTAGATGTAAATATAAACGGAATACAATGATTTGTGTGGCGCATTATGAAGCCTAAAATACCACAACGGAGACCCCCGGACTGTTGAACAACTTAAGCTGTACATCAAGCAAGAATGGGAAAGAATTCTACCTGAGAAGCTTAAAAAATGTGTCTCCTCAGTTCCCAAACGTTTACTGAGTGTTGTTAAAAGAAAAGGCCATGTAACACAGTGGTGAACATACCCTTTCCCAACTACTTTGACACGTGTTGCAGCCATGAAATTCTAAGTTAATTATTATTTGCAAAAAAAAATTAAGTTTATGAGTTTGAACATCAAATATCTTGTCTTTGTAGTGCATTCGATTGAATATGGGTTGAAAGGGATTTGCAAATCATTGTATTCCGTTTATATTTACATCTAACACAATTTCCCCACTCATATGGAAACGGGGTTTGTACCTCATATATACATTCATATATGTATTAGTATAGTACCGCGATACTAATGAATCATTTTCGGTACTATACCGCCTCTAAAAGGTACCAGTCCGCCACCCTCCATATTATGTTTATAAAGTCAGGAAATATGTCCCTGGACACATGAGGACTTGAATATGACCAATGTATGATCCTTTAACGACTTGGTATCGGATTGATACCTACATTTGTGGTATCATCCAAAACTAATGTGGAGTATCAAACAACAGAAGAATAAACAATTATTACATTTTAATAGAAGTGTAGATAGAACATGTTAAAAGAGAAAGTAAGCAGATATTTAACAGTAAATGAACAACTAGGTTAATAATTCATTTCCTACCACTTGTCCTTATTAATTTTGACAAAATAACAGAATGGAAAATGACACTGTATGTTACTGCATATGTCAGCAGACTATTTAGGAGCCTTTGTTTGCTTACTTACTACTAAAAGACAAGTTGTCTAGTATGTTCACTATTTTTTTAAGGACAAACTTGCAATAAGAAACATATGTTTAATGTACCCTAAGATTTTTTGTAAAAAATAAAGCCAATAATGCAATATTTTGTGGTCCTCTTTATTTATAAAAGTATCAAAAACTACCGAAAAGTATAGAAATAATTTTAGTACCAGTACCAAAATATTGGTATCGGGACAACACTAGTACTGGGGTTGGAATTTGGAAGTTGCTAATCAAATAGACAGATAGATGGATAGATATATACTTTAATAATCCCTTTGGGGAATTTCAGGTATTTTGTAGCTCACACAATAAATAAAACATTTTAAAAAAGACATACACATTACACATTAAAAGTATGAGAATGCAAGCAATAAAAACCAGGCTAAATAAAGATTTGACAAGATTAAAAGACGAGATAAACAGACACTAACTCGATCTAAATCAGGGGTGCTCACACTTTTTCTGCAGGCGAGCTACTTTTCAATTGATCAAGTCGTGGGGATCTACCTCATTCATATATATAATTTACATTTACTTATTTATGAAATATATGTTTTTGTTAACAAGTTAAAGGTGTTTAATGATAATGCAAGCATGTTTAACACATATAGTTAATATTGTTAAAAAATTAAAGGTGTTTAATGATAATACAAGTATGTTTAATACATATAGTTAATATTGTTAACAAGTAAAAGGTGTTTAAAGATAATGCAAGCATGTCTAACACATATAGTTAATATTGTTAAAAAATTAAAGGTGTTTAATGATAATACAAGCATGTTTAATACATATAGTTAATATTGTTAACAAGTTAAAGGTGTTTAATGATAATACAAGCATGTTTACAACATAGTTAATATTGTTAAAAAATTAAAGGTGTTTAATGATAATACAAGAATGTTTAATACATATAGTTAATATTGTTAACAACTTAAAGGTGTTTAAAGATAATACAAGCATGTTTAACACATATAGTTAATATAGTGAATAAGTTAAAGGTGTTTAAAGATAATACAAGCATGTTTAACACATATAGATTCCTTTCTTTCATGAAGACAAGAATATAAGTTGGTGTATTACCTGATTCTGATGACTTGCATTGATTATGCAGTGGTGCTGATAATGTCCACATTTTCGAATGGAGGAGAAAAAAAGTCCTCCTTTCTGTCCAATACCACATGAAAGTGGTTGGTTTTTGGCATCTTATTTGTCCAGCTTCCGTACTCCTTTGTATACACTTTACAAGAAATACATTGTCGGCAAACTCCGTAGCTTGCTAGCTTGTGCACGCCAGCTTTCTGAGACTCCTATTTTGTTAGCCCAACTGTGCAGTCGGTCTTTGGAGTTTTGACGACAGGTACGGCGCCAGAGTCTGTTGAAATAAAGTGTTTCTCGCCTTCCAGTTGGTAATTTTAATGAGCTGGCAGCAGCCAGCGTCATCTCAGAAGACCCTCGGGTGCCGTGAATGTCAATCAAGTGACGAAAGTGACGTCATAGTGAAGATTTATGATCGCTCATTTTTAGGACTATTTTTTTAATGCCTGGCTGGTGATCGACTGACACACCCTCCGAGATCAACCGGTAGCTCGCGATCGACGTAATGAGCACCCCTGATCTAAATAGATGAGAGTATGGTTGCAAAGCTGAAACTTAAAGGAATTGATGTCAGCAGTTATTGAAAATATTGACAGTGCACATATCAATGGACTTGAATGGAGTCAGAACTTTTCTGATCATGTGCCCTATTATATGAGTATTAATTAATTTTGAACATGCATACAGTTACAATGTGGTACAGTACATCACATATTTCCAGGTTCTCATTACAACATTTTACCCCTTTCCCGTTTCCTAGCAATTGTTTTACACATTTGTTTGTTGACTTCCTGTTAACAATTAAATCAGTCAATAAATAAAGTTTTCATGAATACAAAGTTAAGTAAGTTGTGATTCACATAATGACTGTCATGACAGGTTTGAACTTTCTTTTCTTATGTTTCTGTGTTTTGGTCTTATTTTGATTTATATTTCCTGTTTGCCTCTTGCTGCCACTATTTCTACTGTCTGGACGCTGGCTTCCTCACCTGTTTGGCAACCAGTTAACACCTGTTCCTGGTTGCCAATCAAGATGGTATATATGCCAGCCCTTTGTTCTTTGTCAAATTAGTACATCAGAAGTCAAGTCATTACGGTAATTAGAAAATTAATTATGAAAATGTGGCAAGACCATTGGAGTCATGGAAATAATTTTACACTACCAATCCTCAAATTGGTTTGGAACATTGGGGTGGCAGATGCAAGAAGGAGAAAGCAATAATCATCTGTTTGAGGTTAGGGCAGACTGGATTAAATAAAACAATACTTTTAGTAGGCAGGGGATGTTTGTATATATATATATATATATATATATATATATCAGTGACGTGCGGTCACTGGAGGCAGGTGAGGCGGGGCCTCACCTGCCATCATGGAAAGAAAAAAAATGTAAAAAGAAAAAAAATTAATTAAATTGTTATATGTATTCAGTGATTATACTATAAAGTTATTTTCCATTTAACTTCACCAGTTTTAGATTATTTGTATTCAAAATCGCTGAATTTTCACATTTGCCGTTCAAATACTGAGAAGAGACGGTGCGGTGATCAGCAGCCAGTTGAGGCACGTCACTCAGTTGTGCCTCAACATGGATTGCGGACTCGGCTAACTGCTGGCCTGCTGTGCAGTGAGACCGTATTGCTATATGAATTATATTATACATTTCCATAGTTTAGTTAGCTGAGATATATAATGTACAGTGTATTTTGTCAACAACTGTATGTGTGTAAAGTATTTCTTGTGCTGAGCAATCATAAAACTGCTGCAAAGACGCACTGTGTGAAGCTCGCAGTAATCCTGCCTCCTGGTGCCGGTTAATGCACCCCCGCCGCAGAATGCACCCCCCGACGGGAGCGCCACACCAACCAAAGCCCACACCCAAACCCTCCACGTGCAAGACCGAATCCACCCAAAAAAAGTCACTTAACAAGAAGCCAAAAAGTGCAAAAACAACAATGCTCGCTGGAGGAGCCGTGAACGACTGCAGGGACACAACATTAGGTACACCTGCAGACTGCAGCACGGATTTCATATTTCATTCATTCACAACTCCTCCAACACGAACACCACTGTTCCCGCACTTATACGTAAAGGTAAGACCATAATAACGTTTTTTTAATTAAATGTGCTTTTTTGTGTGCTACAGTTTGTATGTGTAAAGTTAAAGTTAAGTTAAAGTACCAATGATTGTCACACACACACTAGGTGTGGTGAAATTTGTCCTCCGCATTTGACCCATCCCCTTGATCACACCCTGGGAGATGAGGGGAGCAGTGGGCAGCAGCGGCGCCGCGCCCAGGAATAATTTTTGGTGATTTAACCCCCAATTCCAACCCTTGATGCTGAGTGCCAAGCAGGGAAGAATGCTGGTATGAGCTTTTAAACATAACCCGTTAACTGCTGCCAATCAAATGGTGAATAAGATACTCTTTAGGGTTCATATGTTTGTAAATCTGACTGACTGTGCCTTACCAGCCATCAACCTCACCGCACGTCACTGATATATATATATATATATATATATATATATATATATATATATATATATATATATATATATATATATATATATATATATATATATATGTAAAATATTTAAAATGACAATTCCAGGTTATTTTACGACCTATTACCTGTTACCTATTACCTACGGTTTTTATTTATTTTACCCTGTCAGTGTCTGCTGCGTCTATTTGTATTTGTGTTTGACTTTCTCTTCAACGGTTAGCGAATATCATTATTTTGGTTTTACTGAGTCTGCTTTTGTCGAACCATCTTTTTAATTTATTAATTTCTTCTGTTATTATTTCATTAGCTTCTCTTTGTCTTTCCTGAACAAGATGTGGTTGTATCGTTTGCCAATGGTTTTAACTTCAAGTCCTTTTGTAACTTTACAAAAGTAGTTTGTATTGAAACTGAACAATTTTTGGATTAAACCCTGGGGTATGCCGAAAGATATGTTTAAAGCTCTAAACGTGTGTTTGCGTGTTAAGTAGATTTTTACCCTGTTCAAGACCAACTCTCTGTTGCCATACCATTATTTTGATAATTAACATATCATCATTAATAGTGCCAAATGCTGTGGCCCTAAACAGCAGCATGTTCATGCCAAGAGCCGGCCCTGGTTTGAGCACATTTTCACCAGTAATAATCACAATGATCTAAAACGGGGGTGCCCATTACGTCGATCGCAGAGGGTGTGTCAGTTGACCGCCAGCCAGACATTGAAAAAATAGACCTAAAAATAAGCGATCATAAATCTTCTCTATGATGTCACTTGATTACCATTCAAGGCACCCGAGGATCTTGTGAAATGATGCTGGCTGTTGCCAGCTCAGTGTGAAGGGAAAAAAAACAGTCAGGAAGGCGAGAAACAATTTTTATTTCAACCGTACCTCCCGTCAAACGCCTAAAGACTGACCGCACAGTTCCTGTCTTCACAATAAAAGCGCTGCTCCATCCTGCCTGAGCTAACAACATAAAACTCTCCGAACCTAGCGCAAACAAGCTAGCAAGCCACAGAGTTTGCTGTCAATGTATTTCTTGTAAAGTGTATAAAAACAAAAATGGAAGCTTGACAAACAAGATGCCAAACTGCTGCTGCTCACTGCTCCCCTCACCTCCCAGGGGGTGATCAAGGGTGATGGGTCAAATGCAGAGAATATTTTTACCACACCTAGTGAGCGTGTGACAATCATTGGTACTTTAACTTAAACTTAAAACCAACCATTTCAATGTGGTATTGGACAGAAAGAGGGACTTTTTTTCACCTCCACAATGTAAAATCGAAAATGTGGAAGTTGTCAGCACTACTGTGAATCCTGTCTGATTCCAATCAATGCAAGGCATCAGAATCAGGTAATACAACAACTTATATTCTTGTCTTCATGAAAAAAGGGAATCTATATGTTAAACATGCATGTATTTTGTACACCTTTAACATGTGAACAAAAACGGCAAAATATATATATATATATATATATATATATATATATATATATATATATATATATATATATATATACACATATATATATATATATATATATATATATATATATATATATATATATATATATATATATATATATATATATATATATATATATATATATATATATATATATACCCATCCATCCATCCATTTTCTACCGCTTATTCCCTTCGGGGTCGCGGGGGGCGCTGGAGCCTATCTCAGCTACAATCGGGCGGAAGGCGGGGTACACCCTGGACAAGTCGCCATCTCATCACAGTATATATATAATTTATATTCAATAATAAAAAACGAAATGGGGCCACAAAGTATGAGCACACTATGCCCTTTTTGCTTTCCAAAGCGGGAAGGAAATCGATTTATATTAATGAATATGAATATTAATAAAGTAAAGTGTGTGTGAGAATAATCAGTGCTCAAAGGCATTACATACACATGACACAAAGTGAACTCTCAAAAAGAATTCTTAAAAAATCCTGCTGGGACCCAATGTGATGCCATGCATGCATTACATAGATGCCTCACATTGTGATGACATAAGGCTGTTAACACAATCACATTATAAGGAGTCGGCCTCCTTTGGGGATGCATGTTGTTCACCCCATTCTTTGGTGAAGAGATAAAGGTCAGTGTGTTACTAATTCAATTGGCTTAGATTACAGTTAGAGTCAAGGGAGGTCTGCAGGAAATTACTGTAAATGAAATGTCCTTTGTGGTGATGGAAACAGAACTGGTTGTTTGTGTGTGTGTGTGTGTGTGTGTGTGTGTGTGTGTGTGTGTGTGTGTGCGCGCGCGAGTGTTTATGCGTACGTGTGTGCCAAACTGTCAAGCAGCTGATCGAGATCAAGGGAGTGAGGGATGAGAGGAATGGACTGTTCACCAGTGTGTGACCTGACACACACACACACATTTGTTTAGCTATTCAGTGACATAATGCATTCTATAGCCTTAGCTTTTAGTATCACAATTAGGCATTTTAAATTCCCCAGCATGTTTATTAGAAATGTATTATAAATCAAAATTCGATCTTCCCTTTTTTTTAATGGAAATTGTCCCGAGATAAACAACAAGATGGGCTAGTTTTACACACGCAAATGGCCAAAGTGTTGACGTTGCACTATTTCCAAGCTATAACGCTGCACTGACACAAACAGATGTATTTTATTATTGGTCAAAGCTGTCTAATATGACGGTAAATGCTATGAAAAAGACCGAGCTTTATTTGCATTTGTAAGAATCTCTCAATGTACATTGAAATACCTGTCGCTATGCACAGTTAAGCAAACATTTTTGTCATAACCTAGCCGGATTTGGAATTAAAGCATGTTTTTGTTTGTTGAATGTAGTGTTGTCCCGATACCAATATTTTGGTACCGGTACTAAAATGATTTCGATACTTTTCTAAATAAAGGGTACCACAAAAAAATGCATTATTGGCTTTATTTTAACAAAAAATCTTAGGGTACATTAAAACATATGTTTATTATTGCAAGTTTGTCCTTGAATAAAAGTGAACATGCAAGACAAGGCTCATAAATAGTCTGCTGGCATATGCAGTAACATATTGTGTCATTTTCCATTCTATTATTTTGTCAAAATTATTAAGGACAAGTGGTAGGAAATGAATTATTCATCTACTTGTTCATTTACTGTTAATATATTTCTCTTCTAACATGTTCTATCTACACTTCTGTTAAAATGTAATAATCACTTATTCTTTTGTTGTTTGATACTTTACATTAGTTTTGGATGATACCACAAATTTGGGTATCAATCCGATACCAAGTCGTTACAGAATCATACATTGGTCATATTCAAAGTCCTCATGTGTCCAGGGACATATTTCCTGAGTTTATAAACATAATATACATGTATTTTTAAACTAAAAATGTTGTGATGCCAAAAAATATCGACGTAATCATAGTAACCACGTGATACACTCTTGCACTTGGTATCATTACAGTGGATGTCAGGTGTAGATCCACCAATGGCGTTTGTTCACGGTGTGTAGTGAAGCATGTTTAGCTATTCCTCGTCCTGCAGGGATGATACTTGTAAGAAACATACTTTATTTGTCGCCATGGAGAAGAGGATTACTGATTCAGAAATAGCTAAAACACTGCCGACTGCGGCTGGGAAAACCGGTACCTTTCAGAGGTGGTATAGTACCGAATATGATTCATTAGTATCGCGGTACTATACTAATACCGGTACAATACCATATAACCCTAGTTGAATCGTATACTATGTCTGACCTGAACCCATAGAACACCTTTGGGATGAATTAGAACGGAGACTGAGAGCCAGGCCTTCTCGAACAACATCAGTGTGTGACCTCACCAATGCGCTTTTGGAAGAATGGTCGAAAATTCCTATAAACACACTCCACAACTTTGTGGACAGCCTTCCCAGAAGAGTTGAAGCTGTAATAGCTGCAGAAAGTGGACCGACGTCATATTGAACCCTATGGGTTAGGAATGGGATGGCACTTCAAGTTCATATGTGAGTCAAGGCAGGTGGCCAAATACTTTTGGCAATATAGTGTATATTTGAAGCCAGCGAAGGTAAACATACATTTGTGAGGTATTTACATTAATCAGTAATCACAATCAGCATTATCCAAAATGATATAAACATGTCCACTGTGGAGGACACTGCTTCCCAGAAAGTAAAATATGAAAGACACTAAACTGTATATTATTGTTTTGTACAATGAAAACACTGGATGTTTACATTGTGAATTTGAAGACACTCAACTATAATTTTTTTTTATATGTATATTTACTTGTAACAGTAGATGTTCCGGCACTATTCTTTGCACTGCAAAATACATGTTAGTTTCATGAAAGAAATATAATTAGAACATTTGAGCATAATGTTTGTGTTCAATTACAGTAAGTGTGTTTATCCTAAACATTCCTGCGACTTCATTTTACACACATTTTTACCAAGCCTTCTTTTATATACCACAATAATATCGCGCAGTGGCCTTACCATGATGGTATTGTACCGTGAAATTTTGATATGATTACAACCCGAGAATAGACACAGTCAACTCTTCAGACGCATATCAAAAAAATGTGAACAGTGGAATTGTAGGGGAAAAATTATAGCCTCCTACAACATTTCACAGTTAGTTTATGAATGTGCAGTGCCAGATCCCCTAATTGACAAGAAAGATACACAACTTTCAATATGCAGTAAACAAAGTGAACATGTCAGACTTTTCAGTATAAACAACACAACGTCAAAATTTGGATTTCACTAGTGGGGGACATACAAATGTTTTGCGCACAGGAGGCGTGGGATTCGATGCATGTTTTGGAGTAATATAAATGGTAAACAAATTGTTGAATCATTTACTTTTGTTTACGAAACAACACAATTAACAGAATACATTAAATAACTACTTGTTTTCAAGAATGCCTTATGATTTAGTTTAATGCTTCCAGTGTATGCTATGACTAGGAACCAAACCATGTTCGCTGTAACAAAATGTTGTTACTTAAACTTTTGCGCTACCAATCACCAGCAACTTAGTTGCAATTTGTGTTGCTATTCAATTAGTGCAGGTTTTGGTCAACAATATAACTGACTCCTTTTGTTTGGATTTTTTATTTGTCTTACTTGTTTGTGATACAAATTGCTGTGTGGAGGTCAAACTGCTTTTATCTTGTATGTGCCTGCTAATTGGTCAGCTGTTGCATGCTGTCAATCATTGCCATGCTGGCAAGAAGGCAGCTCCAAAAAGCCCATCAATGATCTTAAAGGGGAACTGCACTTATTTTGGAATTTTGCCTACCATTGAAAATCCTTGTGTAAGACAAGCACACATATATATTTTTTTTAATTTCTAAATAGTAAATACATTCGATCAAAGATCTGCTTACAATGGAGCCTATAGGGGTTGCTCTGTTCCGCCTATAAAGCGCTTAAAAAACATCCAAACACCTCCATTAATATTTGATATAACTATATATGTTATGTAGTAACAGGCACATTTATAATAACATGTAATGTTTACGTATTTAGCTCATTTTAAGCATACGGCGATGCATTAATTTCACAAACGCATCACGTTTGCTTTTTTCTTCAACAACATCACAGATTACGACTCACTGCAGACTTCAGGAGAGCCAACAAACATAATATAAGATCCCTTACTGTACAATGTCCACTGTCACTGGGATGCCGACTGTTAGGATGTTGCTATGTTCCCGTTTAGATGAAAAATGACTCATAATCCTCGCAAAGAAAACAAGTGGGTGCAACCAAGCATTGTTTTGTGTCTTTCTCACCATTTCCGGGTCTAAATTGGATGTCAAAGTTGACCAACTTGTCGGATTATGTCCACATCCTTCTACTACCAAGGAGAGAGGCATTATTTATGATCTACAATAAACTTTCACAAGCTCCAAGGCATGAAAGCAGCTCACCAGCCGATGATGTCAATATAGCAGCATAAGCTAGTTAGCGCGCTGTGATATAAATAGTTTGTCTGTGTTAACGATTATAATAACAATATCACTAATACTTGGTTAATATTCAGGCCACGAAATGTAAATGGAGTATTGTTGGCACTTTTTGAATGGTTATATATTGGATTTTATGGGCGGAGTAGAGGACCTCCGATAAATGCGTTAAAATCTAATATCGTAAATTATCGGTATCGTTTTTTTTATTATCGGTATCGGGGTTTTTTTTGGGTTTTTTTGGGTTTTTTTATTATATCAACATAAAAAACACAAGATACACTTACAATTAGTGCAGCAACCCAAAAAACCTCCCTCCCCCATTTACACTCATTCACACTCATTCACACAAAAGGGTTGTTTCTTTCTGTTATTAATATTCTGGTTCCTACATTATACTGTATATCAATATATATCAATACAGTCTGCAAAGGATACAGTCCGTAAGCACACATGATTGTGCGTGCTGCTGGTCCACTAATAGTACTAACCTTTAACAGTTAATTTTACTAATTTTCATTAACTACTAGTTTCTATGTAACTGTTTTTATATTGTTTTACTTTCTTTTTTATTAAAGAAAATGTTTTTAATTTGTTTATCTTGTTTTATTTTATTATTATTTTTTAAAAAGTACATTATCTTCACCATACTTGGTTGTCCAAATTAGGCATAATAATGTAATTAAAACACATTTGTCTTCGTGTCTTTCATAATAATTGTGAATGACAGGCAAAATTTTAAAAAAAAGTGTAGTTCCCCTTTGAAGGGACTCGCTTCAAACTGAGCGGCCAGTTTCCATTTGGCGTTTGTGTTTAACATTCAATAGTGTAACATTATTTTTGGACGTTAAAAACTGCTTTTTAAAAACGTGCAGGGGACTTTTCCCCGCAGTTTCCAGCCCAATTACATCCATAGTACTACAGAGGGTGCTTGTGTCTATAGATGTGCAAAAATAATACACAATTCATCAATCTGCAATATCTTTATAGTGTCACTAAAGGCAATTCATACAACGCAGTGATGAAAAAAAAGACCTTGTTGCGCACATCTCTCCCTCCTGGTACAGTTTTGGACAAAAAAGGCTTTTTTATTCTTATAATAAATGGACATGGCCCTATGGTCAGGAAATACTAGAGAACGAGGTAATCGCAGGGGAAATTCTGCGGTTGCAATGTAAATTTTACATCCATTACTAAATCAGAATAAGGGAGACAGCTGAGCTGGATGCACAAACGAAAACACTTTCAAACCAGACTGCCTAACAGCGCCTCATAGCAACATGTTAGCCTACTGTCTGTATGTGGCAGGTTATTTGTGTGCATTTTAAACAGAAATAGCCTCGCACTGTGAGGTGCTGGCCTACTAGCACAGTGATGATGGCCTCAATTTGGCGTTTGGCATTGTGTTACGAAAGTTAGGGGTCCTAACTTTGGTTGGCCCTTTTCACAAACTATGGGTGACATTTTATTTCTTAAAGAAGAAATCAACCATTTGAAAGTTGTCAAGCTTAAACCACAATAAGTCTGTCCAATTGATTGCATGTGCTTTTTAAATAACTGCTTATTTGTAGATATTATGTTGTCATAATATGAGGAATAGTGTGTTTTAATTTAGATCTTTTGCATGTTCTTCCGGTTATTACATGCAATGACGATGAAAAAAAAAAAGTACTCACTGACCTGTTTGGGGTCTGTCTGGCACTAGCTCCACTTGGCCTATTTGGCGCATCATGTATGCTGTCTTCACCTCATGACAGCTGTCTGCATAGGCTGATCTGCAGCCAGCTTCCGGTACAAAAAACAAATATAACAAAATCACCCAACACAAATCCACGTTTTGCAAGACAGCACGGAACATTGCAACATCTCAGTGAGGAAAAGGAAAAAGACGACAAGAGAAAGGTCAGAAGTGGACGGTAAATGTGACTCCTGAGAAAGTCCCTCTGTGTACACTACGAGTGAAAACTGCAATGTGAAGCCTGAGCCTGCCTGGAGCCCACTGCCCTTATAGTGCCCCCACTCCTCTCCTCTTGTGCTCGCTCTCTCTTTCTCACTGGCCTACCCGTCTTCCACTTCCCCACTACTTGATTGCATAATTGACATGTGCAAACATTGTTATGTTTGAAAGTAAGAAACCTACTGAAAACATGTGAAGCTGCCATTGATTATTTAATGATATCATGAGAAATGTACACAGAGTGAAGGGATTTATATGGCCCCATTCTTGGATGGATCTCCCGTGAGAAAAAGGGGGATAGTGCAAACCCCCAATTCGTCACGGTTCATGTGTCAGGTAAACAGCAACAAATGGGGCCTTATGAATCCTCTTCCGACTGCAAAATGTGTTGTTAACCCCTTGACTTATATGCAGCAGCCAATGTTGACTTCGGATTAAATTCAACCAGAACAGAAATGTAAAGAGCCACAGCATCGATACCAAGTGTAGTATCAGTATCGGTTCAATACAGATTGATATTTTTCGTTCTCTTCTGTTTATTTTCACAAATATCTGTTTTGTTATGTGGTTCATATTGTCAAATTGTTGTGTTAATTAGTACTCAGAGACTCAGAGAATACGTCCTTGAACTTCACAGGAAAGGTTTGGGACCAAAAATTGAGCCAATGGTAGTATTTGTTATTTTGGATTTTTGGCTATACAGTAGTTATCTCCAAAAATTGTATGCAAGGAAAAGCAATACTGTGATAATTATATTCATTTGTTTGTATTGTCACATGGTTTTGTATTGTTGTATTTGTGCTGTTCATAAATAAGGTTGTGAAAAATTTATTTTTGTCTTCCAATACGTTTTAATTATAATCATATCAAACAGGCAAACTCATTCAAATTTAACATTTTGTAAATGGAAAGTATCGGTATTACTATCAATATTGGCAATAATCTCCTGTACTGGATTTAGAAGTATTGGTACCATCATTTGCAGTATCGCCCACTCCATGTGGAAAGAATATAAGGGTATAAGCACTACCTGCTGGTCATTGAAGGCACATACAGTACTTTTATTTTTTTTATTACATTTTTATTTTGTAGAAAAAACTGTGGAAAATTAAAACAGTATTTTAGGTAACGAGTCTCTCTTGTCCCATTCTCAAGTACCATTTGCCCCCATTTGTTTTTGTTTAATTCATTAATGTATTCATTGTATTTTAATCTGGCCTGTACAAAATGTATTTCAATATGATTTTGTATTATATCCTTTTTATAGGGAACTTTGAGTACATTTACATTTTACAATCTTACCAAATGTTTGTTTTTCTTTTAGTGTGGTCGATATTCATACTGCATATTTGAGCTTTTACTCTTTCCTGTATGTTTATAGGCTGTCCTCATTTTGCTGGCAGCAAAACAAGTTTACCTTATATCTCCTGTCACAAAACCCAAAACCAGTGAAGTTGGCACGTTGTGTAAATTGTACATAAAAACAGAATACAATGATTTGCAAATCCTTTTCACATTATATTCAATTGAAAACACTGCAAAGACAAGATACTTAACATTCTAACTGTTAAACGTTGTTATTTTTTGCAAATATTAGCTCATTTGAAATTTCATACCTGCAACAAGTTTTTTTTTAAAGCTGGCACAAGTGGCAAAAAAGACAGAGAAAGTTGAGGAATGCTCATTAAACACTTATGTGGAACATAAGTCTAATTGGGAACAGGTGGGTGCCATGATTGGGTATAAAAGCAGCTTCCATGAAATGCTCAGTCATTCACAAACAAGGATGGGCCGAGGGTCACCACTTGGTGAACAAATGCGTGAGCAAATTGTCGAACAGTTTAAGAACAACATTTCTCAACGAGCTGTTGCAAGGAATTTAGGAATTTCACCATCTACGGTCCGTAATATCATCAAAAGTTTGAGAGAATCTGGATAAATCACTTCACGTAAGCGGCAAGGCTGAAAACCAACATTGAATGCCCGTGACCTTCGATCCCTCAGGCAGTACTGCATCAAAAACCGACATCAGTGTGTAAAATATATCACCAGATGGGCTCAGGAACACTTCAGAAAACCACTGTCAGTAACTACAGTTCGTAGCTACATCTGTAAGTGCAAGTTAAAACTCTACTATGCAAAGCCAAAGCCATTTATCAACAACACCCAGAAACACCGCCGACTTTGCTGGGCCCGAGCTCATCTAAAATGGACTGATGCAAAGTGGAAAAGTGTTCTGTGGTCTGACGAGTCCACATTTCAAATTGTTTTTGGAAACTGTGGACGTCGTGTCCTCCAGACCAAAGAGGAAAAGAACCATCCTGATTGTTATGGGCGCAAAATTCAAAAGCCAGCATCTGTGATGGTATGGGGGTGTATTAGTGCCCAAGGCATGGGTAACTTACACATCTGTGAAGGCACCATTAATGCTGAAAGGTACATACAGGTTTTGGAGCAACAAAAAAATTGCCATCCCAGCAACGTCTTTTTCATGGACGCCCCTGCTTATTTCAGCAAGACAATGCCAAGCCACATTTTGCACATGTTACAATAGCGTGGCTTTGTAGTAAAAGAGTGCGGGTACTAGACTGGCCTGCCAGTAGTCCAGACCTGTCTCCCATTGAACATGTGTGGCGCATTATGAAGCGTAAAATACGACAACGGACTGTTGAACAACTTAGGCTGTACATCAAGCAAGAATGGGAAAGAATTCCACCTAAAAAGCTACAAAAATTGGTCTCCTCAGTTCCCAAACATTTACTGAGTGTTGTTAAAAGGAATGACCATGTAACACAGTGGTAAAAATACCCCTCTGCGACAATGTGTTGCTGCCATTGAATTTTAAGTTAATGATTATTTGTGCTTGTCTCAAATATGTTTCTCTGTTCGAACATTAAATATCTTGTCTTTGCAGTATATTCAATTGAATATAAGTTGAAAAGGAATTGCAAATCATTGTATTCTGTTTTTATTCACGATTTACACAACACTTCACTGGTTTTGGGTTTTGTATAAATGAACTAACCTAACCTAACCTCTTAGTTGTATTTGCTACATGCTTGTCCTGCAATGTAAAAACATTTTATCAGAATTAACAACTATGCTATAATCTGTCTCATTTACAGTCTGTAAAGCAGATTGTTCATTTGTGTGCACTGTCCTGATTGAAAAAAAAAACCAGGCCCACTTTTAAATTAAATTATGTAATGAAACATGGCATTAAATTACAGGATTCATCAACAAAGCAGAATAATATTTTAAGAAATGTGTTTCTGTTTTAAGTGAAGAAAATATAATTAAATTTGTACATGAATGTGCAAAATTCAGTTATATGTGTGTCTCCCCATACACTTTCAGTCCAGCACTGCTTGCCTGATGCTACTACATTTTTTAATTAGACAAACAAACAAAAAGCGGTACAATATAAATAATAGATTAGATTTTATATCACGCTTTGCTATTATTAGATACTCAAAGCGCTCACAGAGAAGTGGGAACCCATCATTCATTCCCACCTGGTGGTGGTAAGCTGCATTTGTAGCCACAGCTGCACAGGGTAGACTGACGGAAGCGAGGCTGCCAGTTTGCGCCTACGACCACCACCTATCATTCATTCATCATTCATTCCCCAGTGTGAGCGGCACCGGGGGCAAGGGTGAAGTGTCCTGCCCAAGGACACAATGGCAGCGATTTGGATGTCAAGAGGCGGGGAGCGAACCTGCAACCCTCAGGTTTCCGGCACAGCCGCTCTACCCACTACGCCATATCGCAAATACAAATACACGTCCTTGGCAGTTGGCAATGAGACAGGCATAAAAAACGGTACAAAGACAAAACAAAAGACAGAAAAGACCAAACAGAAAAACTCAACCCCCCCCCCCCCCCCCCCCCCCAAAAAAAAAAAAAAGAAAAAAAAAAAAAGCTAATTAGAATTAATGAGTAAAAAAGTGCATGGGGGGTTATTTTATTCCTTAAAATAGGTAACATGCTTTATCAGTGTCATGCTTCCAATCCTGCTTCAAATTCAAATAACAGTGCACTGCAAAACATGCTCATTTTTGCTATTAATCCTGACATGCTCATTTTTATTTATAAAAAAGTTAACAATGCTGATCAATTTGAATTTATTATCATTTAATGAGTTTATTCAATTTTATTTTTTGGTATCAAATGGTTCAAGTTGGTAAAAAATAAAAAAAGATATAGCTTAAATATGGGTTTTTAATTTTAGGCAAATTGATGCATTTTAAATATTTTCTTCTGTTTCAAACTTTTTGTTGTAAGTTGGTCTATATTTTTTTTTGTCTGTTTTTGTTTTCATTAATGTTAATAAGGATAGTGTTGGGCAGAGGTGTACTTATAGGGGGGTTTATCAGAAAATTATTGAGAAGCATTAGGTCAGGGGTCCCCAAACTACGGCCCGCAGGCCGCATCCGGCCCGGCCCGCCAGCGTCCAAAATCCGGTCTGCGGGAAGTCCCAAGTTAAAAAAATTAAAATATTTTGCTTGCGTTTTGTTTTGTTTTATGTTAAATTGTATAATAATTGTCCTCTATTTACAAGTACTCTTCTTCTCTAATTACATGGCATGTTGCAACCAAGACTTTAAAGGTGTATACCACAGGTATCAAACTCAAGGCCCGGGGGCCAGATCTTGCCTGCCGCATCATTGTATGTGGCCCGCGAAAGCCTGGGAAAAGTGTGTGTTAATAAAATACTTCATTTTTGTTTCTAAATGCAAATAATTTTTTCGATTTTGACAGGAAAAAATTCATCTTTTAAACGTTATTATCTAATCATGCCAAATATTACATTATTATATGGTGTATTACAAAAATAGGTAAATAAAGATAAAAATAAACAGTAGAATATTTGCTTGTCACCTTTATGTAAGATGTATCCATTAGTTCGTATATGAAAAAAATCTAATATTCAAGTGCATAGGCAATAATGTAATAATATGAGGTCATTACTGGTACACATTTATATCAATGCTGTCAAATTATTATTATTTTTTGTTTGATGATTAACCACAGGTTATTGCCCGCATGCATGATTTGGATGGATGTATTGGCAACACTAAATAGTCCCTAGTGTGTGAATGTGAGTGTGAATGTTGTCTGTCTATCTGTGTTGGCCCTGCAATGAGTTGGCGCCTTGTCCGGGGTGTACCCCACCTTCCGCCCGAATGTAGCTGAGATAGGCTCCAGCACCCCCGCGACCCCAAAAGGGACAAGCGGTAGAAAATGGATGGATGGATGGATGGATTTTAATTAATGAAAAAAAAAGTGGCCCTCTGAAGGCAGCCATTACTGCGATGTGGCCCCTTTATTGAAAAACATAAATTATTAAATGAAAGTCAGTATGGATTTCGATCAAATAGGTCTACGAGCTTGGCCATCATGAACATTATTGAAGATATTACAACTGCAATTGATCAAAAATAAATACACAATAGGAGTGTTCATTGATTTAAAGAAGGCATTCGACACTATAGATCATCAAATTCTCATTTCTAAATTATATACTTATGGAGTTAGAGGAGTTGCACTGGACTGGTTAACCAGCTATTTACAACAACGAGAGCAATATGTTGAGATTGATGGTTATAGATCAGAATGTATGAATATTGAATGTGGACTTCCACAAGGTTCGATTTTAGGACCCAAACTTTTTATTTTATATATAAATGATATTTGTGAGGTTTCGAAAATTTTACAGTACTTATTATTCGCAGACGATACAAATTTATACTGTTCAGGAGATGACTTGAAAATCTTAGCCGATAATATTGAAGAGGAAATGGTTAAACTAAAATTGTGGTTTGATGTAAATAAATTATCTTTAAACTTGGAAAAGACTAAATTTATGGTATTCAGTAATAAAAGAAAGATAGAAGTTAGTTTCTCCATAAACAATGTGAAAATTGAGAAGGTGTCTGAAATCAGATTTCTTGGGGTCATCTTAGATGAAAAGTTGACAGGAAAGCTCATATATTTATTGCATGTGAAAAATAAGCTATGTAAAAGTTTATTTATTTTGAACAAGGTTAAATACAGTTTCCCGTATAATACAATGAGAATGTTATATTGCTCAATTATTCTACCTTATTTCAATTATTGTGCAGAAATATGGGGGAATACATATCACAGCAACATAATACCTTTATTTCTTTCACAGAAAAGAGCAATTCGTATCATTTTTACAGTAGGATATATAGACTACACAAATCCACTCTTCATTAGGTCAGGATTATTAAAACTAAAAGACATTGTAGAATTGCATACTCTATTAGTGATGTTCAAAGTTAGAAATAAAGTTCTTCCAAAGGACTTACAAAAGTTATTTGTGTTCAATGTTGAAAGAGCCATATTCGACCAAAAATACAAAATAGAAATCTGTCTGGAGCCGCAAAAAATGAAAAGCCTTATATAAGTGTTGTAATGAAGGCAACACATGATATGTCTATATTAACTATATTAGCCTATCACAATGGCTTTGTGTCGCAGGCTGATGCAAATCTTTGTTGACAAAAATGCTAAAATATAATATTTATTCTACACATTTTTACAACACTGGAAAACATTAGTAAAACAGAGGGTTCTCAGAGAGTGAGATAACTCCTGGAAATTACTGGCTTTAAGTGGTCAAAGGTATAGATGTCTGTGTCAAAGTTAAAGGAAAAACGGCAGGCTGTCTTCTTTTAATGGATTTATTCCAGACTTTGCAAGCTGGGTAATGTTTGCAGTGGTCTATAACGGCACACAAACAACTATCAGAAATGCAGCCAATATTACATACAGATAATATGTCATGAGAATATAAATTAAATACACAGAGGACATAGTCATTCACATCGACGTCCCACTGGGGTGAGTTTTCCTTGCCCTTATGTGGGCTCTGTACCGAGGATGTCGTTGTGGCTTGTGCAGCCCTTTGAGACACTTGTGATTTAAGGCTATATAAATAAACATTGATTGATGATTGATTCACGTCGGAAGATGAGAATCACAGAAGGCCGTATGACTTTAAATATCCAAGAGTGCGAACAAATTTGAAGCAAATGTGCTTATCTGTTGCTGGTGTGAAAGCATGGAATTCTCTCGACAAAGACTTAAAAAGTTGCAAGAATATCTTTGAACGTGTCATTTTGAAAATGCTTAAACGAAAATTAAAAGTATGTTGGAGTTCGGGTGTTGGTGGAGGGAACAGTGATAAAGTCATCTAAACAATTTGTGTTAAAATGGGCCAGATAAATATAAGAATAGTACTTCCTTCTGCTCCTTTCTGATCATGGAAATGTATAAGAAACAAAAAAACAATGAAAGTGTCAACTGTATATGGCTTGTATATATGCATTTTCATAAAAGGAATAAAAAGAAATGATGATGATGATGATGATGAATGAAAACAAGTTTGACACCCTGGTGTCTACGTTACCTCCTGTATCGGTGTAGTAGACCAGCCGCCACTAGTTGTGCTGCGGCCCTTTTATATCCAATCTCCCGCGTTCAGCGTTGGGCGGAAGTGGAGCGCATGCTTTTCCTCTATTTAAGCGCGCCAACTAGGACCTCCACAACACAGGTCTTGAACAAACTGTCACATTCACGACTCGGCCGTTTCACGCCTCCGAGCCCACGTTAAAGATGCCAGAGGAAACGTCCGTCTCGACAAGCTCTGCGAGGTAAAAAAAAAAAAAAAAGCTAGTAATTTGCTACTTTTATGTTCGAACGAATCACGACCTGATTGTTAGCTACTCGCGTTGATGTTTTCTCGCGTTGATATCGTGACTTTTCCACAATAGTCGTGACGGCAAATGTGTGCAATGTGTAAAGTAACTCTGGTTCTTTGTGGCCTTTACGTATTGGGTGCTCGTGGAAATGCTAACGCACAAACTAGCCAGAAGTGGCTAGCTAACAGCAACACGGCTACGCTTAACACGTCATGGCTGAAGTGCGTGTACGTTAACCGTCAAGGTGAAACGTCGAGCACATCACTGCACGTTAAGTACGTTTGGCGGATGTTGTGTGAGAGTACTGACTAAATTTGTGTTGTTTTTGGCTGCAGCGTGGACGAGAAGCCGTGCTCGTCGTCAGCAGCCGCGATGGACAGGTGGGTGTCTCGGCATGAAGTCAACTGTTCTACGTTATGGTTCGTTTCAGTGTTGCCAGAAATGATATTATGTTTCCTATCAGACATCTTATAAGTAGACGCAGCATTGGCTGCTGTGACGCGAGAAATTCGGCCGCCATCTTGAAGTGGTGATGAGGAGCCGGCGAGCACCCTAAACTGACAGTTGACAGGTAGAAAACAAAGATGCCGGGCTGATGTTCAGCGTTTCCCTGCTCAAATGAGCGGACTGTTGAAAATAGGAATCCGGGGATTACTTTTCACAAGTAAGATTTAACATTAAAGTATTATTGGTTGTATTTTGTGAAAAGAATATTACCACAGAGTTGAGAAGGAGCAAAGATCTTCAATAGTACTGAAATAGTAGCCGCTAGCAAACAAGAGTATGACCATAATAGAATTGCTTGTCAATGAAATTAATTAAATTGAAAAATGTCATACTTGAATAACATAAAGTTGAAATAAATGATGAAGATAAAGATTGTAAAAGCCAACAAAATATCAATACAAAGTGTCAAGACAGAATATACTCTCCTGCTGCTGCAGCAGCAACAGAGATAGTCTATAGGTCCCTAAGATATATAGATATCTATTGTATTCATACATTGTTTATGTAGGATATATGCATGTGTGTACCGGTGTGTGTATATATAACTTAATCATATTGTTTCTTGAATTTAAAAATAGCTGATTGTTTTTTTCCCCCCTTCTCTGGGATTATATTCCCAGTTTTGAACTGACATCTGGGGCCGTATTTATCAAGCGTCTTAGAGTGCCATTTTACACTTAAGTCCTGAGAATTTGCGAAATTATTCCTACTCTCAAACTTAAGAATAAAAGCTATTTATCAACTTTTTTAAGTCTAAGAATCACTCCTGCTCTCCACGATATTTAAGAGACCTTCAGAGGTGTCCTAAGTGGTTAGGAGTTGCCAGCGGGGGATGGCACTGAGGCGAGAGAGACGTGCACGAACGTTCAGGGAGCGGAAGGATGTCCTGGCTTTGTTTGATGACGAGCAGCTGATCAAACGATATCGTTTAGACAGAGCGGGTATTATTTTTGTCACAGATTTTAATAAGGGCCGTCATCTCATCAGCAACATCACGCAGCAGAGCTTTCACAGCAGAACTAAAGGTCATCACAATGCTTCGATATCTCGCCACTGGGAAAATCAATTGGAAAGAAAAGGAAACATTTATTTTTGATTCATTGCCAATATTGTTTGTTTTGTATTATTTTGTAGTTTATTGTCAAAATATACACTCCCATTGTCCACTTAAATATTTCTAAGATATTTCTTTATTCTTAGACAAGGGATTCCCTTCCGTGATTGGTCATTTCTATAGACACAGAAATTACGTCACCTAAAATTCCGTTTACGGCACATAGTAATGTCGTAATTTAGCTCTGAGTGTGACACTTAAGATTCAGTCCTACACTTCGCTGAAAGTGTGAGTAAGACGCTTGATAACTAACTTTTAAGTGCAGCTTTCAGCGAATAATTTCTTTACTCAGTCAACTCTTAGCAGACTTCTTAGGAGTAATTCTAAGACGCTTGATAAATACGGCCCCTGGTCACTAATAGCATATAAGAATATTCTATTACTGTTAAACAAACTATGAATGATAAAACCCGCCAAAACATGTGTCCTTTATCATTGCTACACGTATGACAAAAAACTGCATTAAAATCAGTGGTATTCAGTGGGGTAAGATTAATTAAATGCGCTGACAGTTCATTGCTCCTGCCAAATGAATCGCACTGAGTGGAGCGGATCACCACTCCATGATGGCGGCCCCGCGTCTCGTCGGCGCCAGTAGGCAGTAGCGGTCGATGCTGCGTCTACTTATGAGATGTGTATGGTACCTATGGCCAGTGTTGCCCACTCCTCAGTAAGGAAAGTAGCTATTGGCTGTCATAAAAGTCGCTAGATGACGTCATCGTCTTATTTGCATGATTTCTTGCGGTGGATGCTGTAGGACGTATACAAAAGTTAGTTTAACAGAAAAGGAAGGTAATATTAGAACTGCAATGTAACCTTTTGATTCTTGGGTTTTTATGTTGGAGTTGGGCTGGGCGATATGGCGAAAAAGTATATCTCCATATATTTTTACTTAAATTTGATATATATTTTCCGGTGAAAGTATACATATAAGGATATTCATTTTTGAGCTAGATTCACTGAAATAGAAGTGAATGAAAACTGTACTGTAAGCAGTCAGTGGTACATTTATTAACCCAGTTAGTCGGGATGGGTATTAACAGCTCAGAAAAGAAACCGTTCAAGTAGCACAGAATTACATAACATAAATAAAATAGAAAAATATTATTTTTACATTAAAAAAAAACATGGCTGTGCAAATACATTTTTGGCAGCATTTCTTGTGCAAAATATGCCTGGCTTGGCGACTCGAACAGTTTTGATTTGGGCTTACATGGTAAACAACTCAAATTAATGTTTTATCCAGACTCCTACATTTGTCCAAATGTGGCCAAGTAGGCGCATTGTGGGTTTCCTGGACGTCGTCTACATTGCTAAAAGAAAAATCTAAAGAAGAGAATCCCTCTGCCATCTTCCACTAGTTTTTAAGATATAAATCGCTCTTCTCTCCTACGACTCTCGGCGTAATTTGGGATGTCTGTTGTGATTTCCCTTCCTGGATCAATGGCCCGCCCTATCTTGCCTCTGATTGGCCTAATCTTAACCAATCGTCACTCATCATAGTAAACAACCAATCATGGATGTTCTTGTACGTGCAAGCACATCTTGGAAGGAGAGGGATTTAGTAGCCGATTAAAGGGAGTTGGGAATCGATATTACGATATTTTCTTAATTCATATCTTGTTTAAAAATATATCGATATATCGCCAGGCCCTAGTTGGAGTATTAGTTTAAAAGAATGGAGGGTTGTGATATTCACTCACTAACCATGTTAATATGAACGATGGAATTGGTACATTGCAGGGATTTATATTAGTTTCACGTGGCAGTAAATAAATATTTACATCTCACTCTTCAAACCAAGGCGGAAAGAAGGGGCAGCTTTGCACATGCTCGTTATTTCATTTGCAGTCTGGAGGGATTTGGGTCTCTTCTGTACTGACATGATTATCTAGCTAGATGTTCCACTTTTGTTACAGAGACCCACGGACGAGGTGAGTGACAAAGGTGGTGTACAGTAGGCAAATCAAATTCATGATTTAAGTCAACTTCCGTCTGGGAACTCGGAAATTCCGGCCTGGAGCGCGCCATAAAAGTCCAGACAGCAAATGTTTTGCACAAGCGCGATCTTCTGCAATTCCCGCCCTGTGAAGGTGTCTACTCTATCCGAGCAGCAGCACCAGTCACTGCTCGTTGAGGACAGTAACTGCTGCGTGCTTTCACCTCCGTTTTCAAGACATAGGAAAGTCTCAAATCACCGGAAAAGTCACTAGATTTGCCGATCTTGGCTGTTTACGAAAAAGTCGCCAAGAGGATTGGAAAGGCGCCAGATTTAGCGACAAAGTTGGCAACACTGCGTACCATAAATTAAAGATAGGATAATCGTATTAAGATATATCGTAAATACGTGATTTGATGTTGCTGAATATTTCCTACAGTAAAATATTAGTCCATGTGTATATATAGTATGCCACATAACATCCTGAGACCTACGCTAGTAAAATTTATATTTTTCAATATAAATGTAATTATTTACAACTTAATTTGTAATGCTTTGTATGTAATTGTTATGGTGAATACAATATACAGTAGTTTTTAAATAAACAGACTTATTGTAGAATTTTCATTGCTGTGGACAATATTATCTACAGAGTACTTTTTTCTAGTCTTTAGAAAGACTAATTAGGCATCTAGCATTCAGCTATCGCTGACCACTTCTGACTAGGAACGTGATAATATCAACGCAATCCTCTATATGCGGCAGTATGTCTGAGCTGTGAATGTATGTTTGTTTATCCTTTTTATGAACTGTCGAACATGAACCTGCTGAGAAGCTGTTGATTGAGCAGGCCAGATTTGCTTCAAGTCTTTTCCTGTGTAGTTAATAACATTCAATAGTCTGCACATGGCCACGATAAGTTTTACACAAATTAGGATCATTAAATATTTTCATATAGCATAAATGTTTAACATGATTAGAGCCCACTAAACACAAGTCACTTGTTTTGGAGTTTTTCTGATTCAATATATGTCCAGAGGAAGTAAGGATTTAAGTAACAAATACCAGATTACAAAAGAGGGTTTTACGCTGCTTCGGGAAGAAAGGAGAGAAAAAGAATCCAGAGGGACAAAGAACTCTTGCAGAGCTTTATAGCTTTTGGAAATGGGAGCGGAGGGTTTAGGCAAAATGTATTATCTTGGTTAGGGGAGAAAGATGAGCAAAACGCACTTTATTTTGATGCGATAAACTGAGATATGCTCCAGCACCCCCCGTGACCCCTAACACTACAAGCGGTAGAAAATGGATCGATGGATAAGCCAAAACCAGGAATGTTTGATTCAACATTGGACTGGGAGTCACTAAGAATCCCATTTGAAGAGTAACATTTGACAAAGGACAAATGCAACATGAATTGGTGATCTCTCAACATCCGAACAATCTTTGTCCTATTCACAGAGAAGGTGGGGGGTTTGGAGACAGCCCCAGGAATGCGTAAAGGGTCATAAGTGTCTTATCTTTGGCCAAAACGGACAAATGCAGCGAAGACCGCAGCATACACAAACACACACTTAGACTCGAATTGTGGTATTAGACAAGAGATTATTAAAATATTAATTTTGCCATTACAATCTACATTCTTTTCACAAATATAGTAATCTTGACTGTGTTATACTGTAGGTTTAAAGTACTCTCCGATAGCCTGGACGATCCACCGAGCGTTTGTATGGCCGTCACCCGGCCACAAAAACACAGGCATGATGTGGAAATACTTTGCCACATCCTTGATAATTCCTGTGTTCTGCACAACTTGATTTAGTTGACAATACATGTGGTGGTGTTGCACGTCTCGTTGTCATTCCACATTGCTCAAGCAAAAGCTGTGCCACTTATGTCGCAGAAGCTGCCATTGAAGGAATAGCACCCCACCTGGCTGTAAAAAAAAAAAAAAAAAGCACAGAAGGCGATTTACATCCGGTGCAGTGCAGCATGTACGCTTTGATTGCTAATAGCGGTGTTAAAGGAAAACAAGCATGTTATGGGATTTATTCAGTTATTTGTACAGAGGGGCAAAATATCGCACATGGCATCTCTCGATTGTTTTAATGACTGTTTGCATTCCAACAGTTCTGTTGACGTCATGGAGGAGGCGAATAAGCTGATCGGCACAGGGAACAGACATTTAGTGATGGGTGACATGGTCTCTGCAGTCGCTGCCTTTCAGGATGCATGCGGCATGTTGTGAGTATATGTAGATCAGCTGAAAGGTGCATTCACACAACTGTTCTACTTTTTCACCAAACAGGAGTGACTGTTCAAAACCTGTTTAATTGCTTGTAAAAGCTTTAAACTAGATACTCACTACTTGTGTCCTCAGAGCTGCCAGGTATGGAGATACTGCAGATGAGTGTGCTGAGGCTCTTTTCTTGTGTGGGAAATCCCTGTTGGAGCTTGCCAGGTAAGCAAGTGTTTTTTTTTACCACATTAATAGTAAGGATTGTCCGAAGTTTTGGTTACTGTTAAATTAAAATAATGTGGGGGTAGTCACTATTTTATTGATGAAATATGCTAAAACCGATCCAATGGAGGGCAATATCTTCCAGAGAACCAACATTCTTTGCTGTGGAAGTTCTTTTGTCATTTACAAATATTGGGGAATATACTTGGTATACAAAATTTAATGCTGGTTCTCTGAAATATATATTTTATTGTCACACTTTAAACACAGCTGCTGTAGTTTTTTTTTTTTTTTTTTTTTTTTTTTTTTTTTTTTTGTCTGTTTAGCATTGAGTATTGTTTAGGCGAACTGTTGCTATACATTGTTGTTCAAACAATGCTACTGTTCAAGCTGTGTAATGTTAGAGGCCAAAAAATATTAAATATACTGGTTGAATAGAACCTGCCTCGTTTTAAATGACTACTTACACTTACTTTGCAACTATATTTTAATGTTTGCTTCATTATGGTGGTACTTGAAGCTAAGTTTTTTTCTGAAGTAGTATTTGGTGAAAAATGTTTGACAACCAATGTTCTAGATGCTGGGTTGCATTGATTTGTTGGCATCTTTGTTAGGACGGAGAACACGGTCCTTGGAAATGCCTTGGAGGGAGTACCAGAAGAATCTGAAGATGAGGAGCAGCCTAGTAACTCCAATATTGAGAGTGCAAACAACCTTGATGGTAAGAATGTCAGATCTGGAGCTTCCAAATGAACATAAATGATTTTAATAATACTTGGCATTAGTCTGAATAAAAGTTGAAACTGACAGTGAAAGTAAGTTTTAAAAAGATAATTTTTAGGATAACAAATGACCAACTAAAATGATTTCCTACATGCCACTCTGGTGCAGAAAACACTCGCGATGAGCTCCGAAAACAGGTCTATGACGCAATGGCAGAGAAGCCTGAGGAAGTAGAAACGAAGCTGGAATTGGAGAATGAGAAAAACACAGCTGAGGTGAAACAGGAAAATGGCGGGGCAAAATCTTCAACCGATCAAGTTTGCAATGAAACCGGAACGCCGTCCACTTCCGAAGTGACTAATGTGGTTGAGGAAGCTCAAGTGAATGGCGTTGATGAGGAAAGCCCGTGTTTTGTGAACGGTACTACAGAAAGCCTCACAGAGTCTCCTGCAAAAGGAAATGTTGAGACTGAAGGTGATGGAGGGCAGAATGGTGAGAAGGCTGAGGAAGACGATGGTGACTCCAAACCTGAGGAGGAAGCAATGGGGCAGAATGGTGAGAAGACTGAGGAAGATGATGGCGACTCCAAACCTGAGGAGGAAGCAATGGGGCAGAATGGTGAGAAGACTGAGGAAGACGATGGCGACTTCAAACCTGAGGAAGAAGCAGAGGGCAGGCAGATTTTCAATATAATACACGTGCATGATGGGTGCAGCACTATATTTTGGGTGTTTTTATTAGTATGTGTTCTGTGCACTTTATCAGAGTAAAGGAAATTCACAATAGAAAACTTATAAATAAATGTTTTTGTTCTTGTGCATATGTCTACACTGCTTGTCACAAGATGAATTAACTTACAACTATTTATTCGCAGATGATGAAGATGATGATGGTGATGACGAGGGAGTAGAGGTAAATGGTGAACAGGTAAGCTGCTTCTGTTTGCTCTTTTGTTTGGTATTTTATTTAAATTTTTTCTGTCAGGAAGAGGACGAAGTTGGAAATCTGCAATTGGCTTGGGAAATGCTGGAGCTGGCAAAGTTCATCTACTTAAGGTGAGAACAAGAATTTTTAGGGCGCATTCACACCCGGCCTGACATCTACTTGGGGCCCACTTCAAACGTAGTATTTGCAGATGACACAACTGCGTTTTGTTCAGGAGAGAACACACAGTAGGTAACACAACAAATTTAAAAATGTTTTGACAAAAACAGACTCTTTGTATCTCAGCAAAACTAAAATAATGCTATTCGGTAACCGTAGAAGGGAAAGTCAAAACACAAATGCAAAGTAGATATTGAAAGGGTGAAATGCTATCATTAACAACCCTTATGTAAGACATGTTTTTCATTAGCATATCAACTACTAAATGAACGCTAGCAAAAATCAGCCAATAGAAGTCGCTCTATTCCGCTTATAAAGCACTCTTAAACATCATACACCTCTGTTTTTATATACATGCTGTATTTATGTAATGTAGTAACAGGCACATGTAATATTTACGTATTTTTATCATTAAGCATACAACGACATATTTCAGACTCCTCACAACGTTCGCTTTTCTCTTAAAAAGCAAATACTACTAATCGTAGACTGCATGAGAGATTGATATGACTACTTTGGGACAAATGATAATCTAGAATCTTTAATTGTGAAGCGTGAATATGAGGATGAGCTACAAATTTACAAACCCCGTTTCCATGTGAGTTGGGAAATTGTGTTGGATGTAAATATAAACGAAATGCAATGATTTGCAAATCCTTTTCAACCCATATTCAATTGAATGCACTACAAAGGCAAGATATTTGATGTTCAAACTCATAAACTTTATTTTTTTTTTGCAAATGATAATTAACTTTGAATGTCATGGCTGCAACACGTGCCAAAGTAGTTGGAAAGGGCATGTTCACCATTGTGTTAAATCACCTTTTCTTTTAACAACACTCTGTTAACGTTTGGGAACTGAGGAGACACATTTTTTTAAGCTTCTCAGGTGGAATTCTTTCCCATTCTTGCTTGATGTACAGCTTAAGTTGTTCAACAGTCCGGGGGTCTCCGTTGTGGTATTTTAGGCTTCATAATGCACCACACATTTTCAATGGGAGACAGGTCTGGACTACAGGCAAGCCAGTCTAGTACCCGCACTCTTTTACTATGAAGCCACATTGATGTAACACGTGGCTTGGCATTGTCTTGCTGAAATAAGCAGGGGCGTCCACGGTAACGTTGCTTGGATGGCAACATATGTTGCTCCAAAACCTGTATGTACCTTTCAGCAATAATGGCGCCTTCACAGATGTGTAAGTTACCCATGTCTTGGGCACTAATACACCCCCATACCATCACAGATGCTGGCTTTTCAACTTTGCGCCTATAACAATACGGATGGTTCTTTTCCTCTTTTGGTCCTGAGGACACGACGTCCACAGTTTCCAAAAACAATTTGAAATGTGGACTCGTCAGACCACAGAACACTTTTCCACTTTGTATCAGTCCATCTTAGATGAGCTCAGGCCCAGCGAAGCAGACGGCGTTTCTGGGTGATGTTGATAAACGGTTTTCGCCTTTCATAGGAGAGTTTTAACTTGCACTTACAGATGTAGCGACCAACTGTAGTTACTGACAGTGGGTTTCTGAAGTGTTCCTGAGCCCATGTGGTGATACAGCCTGAGGGATCGAAGGTCACGGGCTTACGTGCAGTGATTTCTCCAGATTCTCTGAACCCTTTGATGATATTATGGACCGTAGATGGTGAAATCCCTAAATTCCTTGTAATAGCTGGTTGAGAAATGTTTTTCTTAAACTGTTCAACAATTTGCTCACACATTTGTTGACAAAGTGGTGACCCTCGCCCCATCCTTGTTTGTGAATGACTGAGCATTTCATGGAATCTACTTTTATACCCAATCATGGCACCCACCTGTTCTCAATTTGCCTGTTCACCTGTGGGATGTTCCAAATAAGTGTTTGATGAGCATTCCTCAACTTTATCAGTATTTATTGCCACCTTTCCCAACTTCTTTGTCAAGTGTTGCTGGCGTCAAATTCTAAAGTTAATGATTATTTGCAACAAAAAAAAGTTTATCAGTTTGAACATCAAATATGTTGTCTTTGTAGCATATTCAACTGAATATGGGTTGAAAATGATTTGCAAATCATTGTATTCCGTTTATATTTACATCTAACACAATTTCCCAACTCCTATGGAAACGGGGTTTGTAGAAGCTGTGTTAAACCGATGCAGCTTTAGTGAAACACTTGGCATCATGTAGCAGCATTGCTAAGTGCTAAACAAGAAAAGCAAACTGAACATTCACTTACTGTACAATGTCTGTTCTCACTTGTATGCTGACTGGTGGGATGTTTATCTTCCCGTTGAGATGAAGACAGGGTTTTCCCTAATTTGCCAAAATACCTGTGGCGGTGGGGCATGGTCAATGTGACGTAATCACTTGATTTGCTGTGATACATATATCCTTTTAAAAAGCAACAAATGTGAACATACATTTAAAACAAATCTGTTACGTATAGTATTAACATTTTTCTTATCTGTTTGTTCTATTAAATATTGTTGCTTACACAATGTACTTTGAAGAAATCTCTTTTAAAAACAATCCTTTTTCTTTATTATCTAATCTAGCTTTTATTTAGTGTTATTGTAGACTGTACTCGGGTTTAGACTCTTTTAAATCTGTCGCTCCATGTCCGTGACAAAAAGGGACTCGAGCTGCAGAGAGCCTGACGTCACACTTGCTTTCGTGCTGCCTTTCTCTCAAATAAAAGCTGCTAGTCATCTTAATTTGTGAAGATCGCTGTCCACGGGTATATCTCAGATATATTAAAGTATGTCCACCGCGCGGACCATTGCCTCTTCCGCTCCAGACAACCCTGTGCGTAGAGCTTACGTCATCACAACATTCAGTTTTGGGAGCACGGTTATGGTGATAACTTTTTTTTCCGGGTAAATTTTCGATGCATCAGTCAATAGTGCGCAAATAATAAACTATATATAGCCAGAGGTGGGTAGAGTAGCCAGAAATTGTACTGAAGTAAGAGAACTGTTACTTTAGAGATTTATTACTCAAATAAAAGTAAGGAGTAGTCACCCAAATATTTACTTGAGTAAAAGTAAAAAGTATGTTGTGAAAAAACTACTCAAGTACTGAGTAACTGATGAGTAACCTGTTCGTTTAATGACTGCAACAAATGCACAAAAACATAAAAATAGCAATGAGCAAATTCAGAGCCAGGAATATCTCTTAAGCAACTAAAACAATAATATATATTAAATAATACATTAACATAAAAAAATTAAGGCAAATTGAGCCACAATAACTTAACAGCACCATAGGCTCAGACGGCAGAGATAACAAAGGACAATAACAAGTTAGCCTTTACGCAAACCATAAACTGATAGGTGTGGGGTGCACCTGAGAACACACGGTGCACTTCTGACTGGTGTTTCTATGCATGCGTGAGTGTGTGCGACTGTGCGTGTGTGTGTCTGTCTATGAGGCTGCGGTGCGTTAATAAATGTCCCCACACGATGTACATTTGACAGTGATTCATAGCAGGGAAGCTAACATCAGCCTACAGTGACAGCCAAAATATCTACTAACGTTACTTACCGTGATGTGCTTCCTCAAATTTGACGTTGAGTTCATGTAAGCTTAAGCTTGTTAATCATGTGACCGCCTGGTTCTGTTTGATTGGTGAAACGGAGTCAAACGTCACCAGTGACTGTATTTGATTGGTGAAACGCAGGCATGCGATCGATCCTACTTTGAAGGTTTGTCTGACAAACCAAAACAAACAAAGCGTGCATTAACAGATCGATAAAAATCAGTAGCGAGCTGAATGTAGATAAATGGAGCGGACTAAAAGTAGCGTTTCTTCTCTATAAATATACTCAAGTAAAAGTATGTTGCATTAAAACTACTCTTAGAAGTACAATTTATCCCAAAAGTTACTCAAGTAGATGTAACTGAGTAAATGTAGCGCGTTACTACCCACCTCTGTATATAGCCATTCATATTGTAAATACCTGCTGGTGTTAATGTGTATGTTATGATAGTAATTTTACCCATGGTCTGTGAACACAATGTCGGTGGAGAATGAAGCTTTGTGTCTAGGAGTGACTCGCCGAGGCAGACGTTTGCACCGAGGAAATACTTGTTGGAATGGGGCCCGTTAGCATACAATTGGCAAAAGCTAAAAGAGCGTCAGACTCTTGTTTTCTTCTAAACTCTACAATACATTATATTTTATTCTGTTAGGTGTGGCGGCTAATATGAAGCCGTGGCGCACCGCCACAATAAAATACATTAAGGGGAAACTCTGGAAGAATGAATCATAATCCTGTAAAGACAAAAAAGTATTTTCGCCATGTCGAAGTTGACCAGTTTCTGTTTGACTACATGTAAGTAAACATTGATTGATGATACATTATTCCTCTATACAGGCATGATTTATCTCCAATAAACGTTCACCAACTGTAAGGCAATGCATAGGGTAGTTTGCTCTCTGATCACAGCGCGGCTAAGAAATTAGCGTGGCTGCATTTGCTCTTATAATAGGGCATGCAACTGACGATTATTTTGATTGTTGATCAGTCTACTAATCGAGTAATAAAGCATCAACATATTTAATAGCTCTCATTTTTCCATGGACTTCTAAATGAGTTATTTTAGGCATGTGTTTAGTAACAACAAAGATGATTACTTCATTCATAAAATATGTATTAATACTGTAACTGTGCTGCTGTTACAAATTAAAATTACAAAAAATTCTCCAAATAAAAAAGAGAGGCAAAGTGATAAAAAAAAAAACCTTGTTCATGTAATAAAGAAAACTGTTAAAATAGCAGAGATGAGAACAAAACACAATCTAACTTCCTCAAAGAAAACATTTTGTGATTACAAAGCTGCCCACTGGTGTATTGATTACATTTTGGTAGTTTGACTCAATGTCCATCCATCCATTTTCTTACCGCTTGTCCCTTTTTGGGGTTGCGGGGGGTGCTGCAGCCTCTCAGCTGCACATGGGCAGAAGGCAGGGTACACCCTGGACAAGTCACCACCTCATTGCAGGGCCAACACAGACAAACAACATTCACACACTAGGGCCAATTTAGTGTTGCCAATCAACCTATCCCCAGGTGCATGTTTTTGGAGGTGGGAGGAAGCCGGAGTACCCGGAGGGAACCAATTTTTAAAATGTTGGTTATTTAATAGATTGTATGTTTAATCTTATGATACCTCTGTGTGCGGCGTTTGTCTTTTTTTCCATGGTATTGCAAATTGACGTTGCTTTTAAAATGTACTTTAATTGGTTAGCTGACTGACTTTGGCTAAAATACGTTTTTCACACAACTTCATCTCACTCTTGTCAGCCAGCATGGTAGAAGCTAGCACTTACAGAGGTTAAGACCACACCCCCCCCCAAATGTCCGACGACATGTCTCTGCTTTTAAATGCTCCCGTATTACAGATGTACTGCCGTAAAAACAAGGTCAGCTTTGCAAATTGAGCAAGGTATTCATGTTTTTAACAAGACTAAATATTCTCACACATTACATGTTATCACTGGCGCTGTTGATGGCGAGTGACCCACTTCCGCCCGGACTAACAAGTGATGACATCACGACTCTCGTCGACTATTCGTTGCAGCCCTATCTTATATTAACTTGGTTAATATTCGGGTCATGACATATCGTTGGTTTTTGGTGTTTTTTTAGGGGGCTTAATAAGTGCAATAGAGTACTCCCATTAGCTGTGTTTGCCACCTCGTACTTGCCGTGTATTCTGAATTATAATGCTTAATATACAAAATACATTGATGCAAATTGCCTCAACCGGGAGTACTTACCTTGGGGTACTAAAGTGCCCTTATAAGGTTGATCCTGAAGTTATGACTGCCACAAGCATTGTATGAAGAAGAAAAAATTCACACACCTGTGAAATTAAAATAATGGAGCAAGTTAGAAGTGATGTGACAAGCAACCGGGGTGAAGTATGAATGGTCAGTTTGAGTGGAGGCTAAGTCTATCACAATACAAATGGCCTAGTGAGTCAGGCTTGTGCAAAATTCCGAATTTAAAATTGCCCCACACCAAAAGTTGTTTAAGTGGAATTAACTTAATTACAATTCATAGAAAGTACTTGCAGCCAAGTAACCGGTATAATTTGTCAAGTTTAATGGTTTTGGCTTAAATAAAAAATATTGTACACTTTAATTAACAAATTATCTTCCATTTTGAATATTTGGATAAAGTGAAGCATTCTTGGAAATATTTTCCATTTGTCATATTACATTGTTTTTATCGAATATGCTTTTCTTGTCCATGTGACATGCTGTAATTAAATTTGTACATGAGGTTCATAAAAATAGGTCATATGTGAAATTTAAATATAATTTTAAAAGGCAATCTCATTTAAAGTTGTAATTTTGCACAAGCCTGGTGCCTGTGCCCAGAATGAGTCACTATTTGTAGGTCACAAGACAGAACTGAAATTACTGTCTTATTTCCTTCAGAAAGGAAAGCAAAGAAGACCAGCTTATGGCAGCCCAGGCCTTCTTAAAACTTGGAGAAGTCAGTACAGAAACAGGTACGTTTTTTTTTTTTAACTCTTTATGGGACGCAATGAATTTAAATATTTTTTATTTATTTTTTTCAATATTCCAGAAGTTAAATTTTGTATCACGATCTTTACAGCTAATTGAAAGTTCCTTTTTAATAGTGTAATGCTTGGATTTTACTGCTATGTCCCACCCATTGAATATATGTGGTCAGGCTCGTGCTGTTTTCAATGAGTGCTTGGTGCCTTTTAGCCTTTCTCTGAGGAAAAAAATGCCCTATATTTGTGTTTTTGGCTGTACAAATCGTGAATCGTTTATTCAGAGTTCCTTAAGAGGTTATCAAAAAGGGCGGAAGAGTGCAAAAGTTTGAAGTGATCACTTTGTTAAAATGTTCGATATACTTAATGTTTATTTCCTATTAAGTATTGATATTTATTTCTTAAGCATGTTTGCTAAGAATAGGGATGTATACAGAGCACTGGTATTTTTAAGTACCTGTTCCTAATTGGGTCGATCCAAGTGGGCTGTGAAAATTCTGGGCTAATGATACTGCTATCGGTACTTTATCAGCTGCCCGTTGTAATTATGACACGCGCGCACTGAAACATTCATTCAGGCACCGCTGCAAAGCATAAAAAACACGATTGATCAGCCAATCGGAGTCTACCTTTTTTCCGTCCCACTTCCAGGTGGGCGGAAGTACCGTATTTTTCGGACTATAAGACGCAGTTTTTTTTCATAGTTTGGCCGGGGGTGCGACTTATACTCAGTAGTGACTTATGTGTGAAATTAACACATTACCGTAAAATATCAAATATTATTTAGCTCATTCACGTAAGAAACTAGACTTATAAGATTTCATCGGATTTAGCGATTATGAGTGACAGATTGTTTGGTAAACGTATAGCATGTTCTATATGTTAGTTACTTGAATGACTCTTACCATAATATGTTACGTTAACATACCAGGCACGTTCTCAGTTGGTTATTTATGCGTCGTATAATAAACTTATTCAGCCTGTTGTTCACTATTCTTTATTTATTTTAAATTGCCTTTCAAATGTCTATTCTTGGTGTTGGGTTTTATCAAATAAATTTCCCCAAAAAATGCGACTTATACTACAGTGCGACTAGGGATGATGTTTGATAAGAAATTATCGAGTTCGAACCTATTATCGAATCCTCTTATCGAACAGATTCCTTATCGATTCTCTTATCGAGTCCAGATAGGTTGTTGTATATGGGGGGAAAAACACACTATTTGGTTTAACAAAAGCTCACTTTTATTATATAAGAAAAAAATAAAATAAATAAATATTGACTGTTACCCCCCTAAAAAAATAAAATAAATAAATATTGATTGTTGTTACCCAAAGTATATTACGGTAAGTGGGATTTTTCAGAAAAACTAATATATACAGTAACACAAAAACAACCTGTCTCTGTGATCACTATAGGTGTATAAATAATATAGTGTTAAATAAAATCAGTCCCTTGGGCACAAAACTGAAAATAATACAGCTCTCCAAAAAGTGCAGTTCTGCTGCTATTTGACATAACTGTTTGTTATGATGCTTTGACATTTTTGCACTTTATTTCTTTTTTGAAAGAAAATTCTATGAAGAGAAAAGTTGTTTGCAAATGTGGTTACAATGCTAAAAAATGAAGTTAAAGCTAAAAAAAGAATTACACTTTATTGAGTTAACATTATTTCTATATAGGGGAAAGATGTGATGTTATGAGCTAAGAAAAATAACTACACTACCCAGCATGCAACGGGAGTGAAGACCATGCGCGGTAGCCCCGAAAAGTGTTGTTGCATGTCGCCACCCGGCAGCTAAGAATGAGGTTATGAGCACGCTGTGAAAGTAAACGTCAAGAACTCAGCCAACACGCCTCGTCTGCATTATTTATAATTAGACAAGACAACACATATACAGTGTCATTTTGTTTTGTTTACAAGAAAAGAAAAACAAAAGTTAAAAAAGGGAATGTTGTGTTATTATATATTATTATTTATATGTATGTGCTGCGGTTGCTTTAAGAATGTTGCGACAGCTGCCGTAAAAGAGGTGCGTTGCTAGCCTGGTTGTTATGTTTCCGGTTGGTCGTAAAAGTGTTCGTCATGTGTTTGTACCCTGCTCAAATCTCTCAGTAAAGTTATTCATTGGATTGTACCTTTTTTGTTTTGAACATTATTACACCTTGGAGCACTTTTTCCGGTCCATTGTTTTTCCTGCTTTCCCTATCTGCGCCTAATGACTGAGCTACGTGACATAATTTCTTGTGATGTCACACGGAGCATTTCTGGTCGGCACCGGATTCGTTCCCAGGGATTCGAATAAAGAACCAACTCTTTTTCTTTACTACAGTGGTCTCGATAACGGGTACCGGTTCTCAAAAAGGGATTTGAGTCCAAGGACTCTGTCCTTTTCTTATCAAACCGGGAAAACCGGTTTCGAGTATCATCCCTAAGTGCGACTTATACGTTTTTTTCCCTTCTTTAATATGCATTTTCAGCTGGTGCTACTTATACTCCGAAAAATACCGTAAACAGAATTATAGGTTTACATGTCATTGAAATTGCGAATGGAATCAATGTTTGCTAAAAACAGAATGTAAATGAGGATAGCTGTGGAAACAGTCGTAGTTTGACTGAGAGGAAAAGGGGAAACCAACAACTTATCAAACATTCACCTCCACGGAGACCTGCTAGCCAGGGGCAAGCTGTCTATACACAGCCCTGCACGGTGCACCATTCTGGGGCCATTTTTGTGCTTGCTTCTGGGACACACGGCCACCTCAAACTAACTCCAAAATACAGAGCCAAACATTTCCCAAATGAATTTGTACATATCAGGCGATATGTTTCTTTGGCAAATATGACTACTTGTCGCCATAAAGCTGTGAAAAACACCTGCTACTACTGCGTCCAGTTGTGGACGCAACCACCGTTTAAACCTCTTCATTGGTAAGTTACTAACATGACTGCTTCTAATACTATAGTTGGAGGACCAGTGTTGAAATAACTGACACAGCTTTCTTTTTCTTCGAAACATGTAAAGTCAACTTTATTGGTACATTGTTATTGTGCTTTTTCTTCTTTTAATTTACTTTTTTTTTCTAATTCACCTAAAATGTTAATATTGAAGTATTCCCTAGTTTATTTGTTTTTTAGTACAGATGCTATAAATCTGGCAGGTTAAAAACTATTAAATTGATAATAGATGGTAGGATTTTATTTTTTTGTCATAACGCCCGCCCTTAAGATGTGGTAATGATGATCACAAATAAGGAAACACCACACAAGTTTAACAATATTTTCTCCTCAAAATACCCTCATAGTCCAGTGTCAAGCAATAGAGTAATCCACTGGCCAATTAAATTGAAACAATATAATAATCAAAGTTCCTTAATGGCAAGATGGCATCCGCTGACAGGTCTCTGGCGGCTGTTTGCGTTGAATCAAAACACATTGTAACGGCACACCTACCTAATATGCTAATTGATTGTATTAGTTTATGATGTACAGTACCATGTAAAAGGTCTGTGCTCTGCCTACATTATTTTCATCCAAGTGTAATTGTAAAAGAAACGACGCATCTGTGTGGTGGTACAAGATGACATAAGTGCATTGCACTGAAAACATGGTTGACTTGTTTAGAATTAAAAAAGCAATGTTGATCAACTTTTGAGATGTTGCATGTTAATAACCTTGTGCCAATAAAAATTGTAAAAAAAAAACAAACACTTAAGTTGTTTTGTTTTTTATACCAATTACATATCGTACCAATAAGGGTATGGATGAAATCTTAACGATATAGAGCCCAGCTACGAGTGTTTTGAAAAGCACCAGCTCGGTGAGTCTAAATAAAAGAAAGCAAATGTGAGTAAAACCTAAGAGTTAAGCTTTTACCAAATGCAGCAATCAGAAATAAAGCTTTCACCACATACACAATGTTGACGTCTAGATATATTTTGATAAAGATGGGGAAACGCGTGAGTACTCGTAAACAGCGCATGCTAACAACAAACATGGCAGTAGGCAGACTCAGTTACATTGTGAAATGCAACCTTACCCGAGCAAAAACTATGCATATTTATCTGGGAGAGTTTATATCCATTTCCTTGACCCAACCAACACAAAGTTGTAAACCTCCATGCTTTTCCAAGTTTTCATCTGTATTTTCGTATATAGAATGGCGTCTAGAGCAGTGGTCCCCAACCAACGGTCCGTTGATCGATTGGTACCGGGCCGCACAAGAATTAAAAAAATATATATATATATTTAATTAAATTTAACATAAAAAACACAATACACTTACAATTAGTGCACCAACCCAAAAAACCTCCCTCCCCATTTACACTCATTCGCACAAAAGGTTTTTTTTCTTTATTTCCGGTTCCTACATTATATATCAATACAGTCTGCAGGGATACAGTCTGTAAGCACACATGATTGTATTTTTTTTATGACAAAAAAAAATCACCCCCCCCCTCACCCATCCGTGAGTACAAAAAGGTTGGGGACCACTGGTCTAGAGCACATGATAGTCCGGTTTGTCTGGGAAGGTGACCGACGTATAATCCTTTTATCACTCAACAAACTGTTTTTGATAAAGTATAAGGATCTATTCCGTTGCTTTTTTTTTCTCAGAAAAATGTAAGCCTATGCAGTTGCTTGGTTGACCACCACTGGTTTTCACTTTTGGGAAAAAGTCATGTTATAGAATCGAAGCAATGTGACACATTTGCTTGTACTTGTACACAGTGCAGTTTTGATTAAACCAAAGTGTGCCATCATGTGATATGGTCAAATGTATGTGTATGAATGTCTACAAAACATTTTAGTGTGCACTTTTGACTCCTGTGCTTCTTCTTAAAGGCAACTATCCTCAGGCTCTTGATGATTTCCAGGAGTGTTTAGCGCTGCAGCTTAAGCACCTTCCTCCTCACAGCCGTCTGCTGGCTGAGACCCATTACCATGTTGCCACAACACTTGGTTTCATGGTTAAGTTCAACCTGGCTATCCAGCACTACAGCAGCTCCATAAAAGTGATAGAGACCCGCCTGGGTGAGACCAAATTTTCTTTGACTTACATGTTCATTTATTAACAAGTTTACTGCAGTCAAATGCCCTTGTCTTGCACCTAATTGGCTTCTGAGCAGACTTTTGTGTGTAGCCATGTTGCAGGAGATCATAAATGCTGCAGAGGGCACAGAAAATGCTGCAGAAGACAAGACCGAGATGGAGGAACTGAAGCAGCTTCTGCCGGACATCAAGGAGAAAATAGAGGATGCCAAAGAAAGCCAGAGGACCATTAGCACAGCCTCCCAGGCCATCCAGCAGACACTTGTATGTTCCAATACATAACAAAATGCTTTATAAAGCTCAACATGTCATGTGACTAGTTTTGTTTATGCTGCCTTGTTGGAGAAACAGCTGCTTGATTGAATACAATAGTACAACATGAAACGTAATTGGACAAACATAGCTGACTCCTATAATGCACGCAGTGTGCATTTTACCACTTGAGTCAGCAATAATGGACACAGTTCCAAATCTACAGTTTTAGGACATGTACAACCACCATTAACTTTGCCGTCCTACAATCTTAAATCAAGAAGTATTTCCCCTTAAAAATATAACTTGCAGCATTGGAGCAACAATTACATTTTTGATTTGTTTTCTGCTGGGAATTGGTGTGAGCCAACAAGCATTTAGTTTCTGTGTTGGCATGCTACCCCTTCAGAATATGAGTTAGTCTAAGACTGGGGGTCCAACTTGCCTTTAAAGGGTACCTATGATTTAATGTACATTCAACACCTTTCCTTTTTATGTCTATATATTGGATATTCTTTGGTGCAAACTTTGCACTGCAGTCACATATACCCCACTATCTGTGTGTTTGCAAATAACTCATGCATTCCCTTAGATTTTAAATGAAACCCTCAGTCACAATTTATCTTTGTAAAATATTAGCGGTGATATTAAGGGTAGAGTTACAAGATCGGGAAAACATGTATTCACCGGTTGCATTAGTTATGCACATTGCTGCATGTGTCACTGAATGTCCCAAGTTGATCTTGTGTGCATGACACAATAAGACAAATGATACCTAAATGTTTTTTGTTTTAATATACCAAGTATTAATGTTGCAAGCTTTACTGGCAAAGTTTAGTGGTGACTCTAATTTTGTATTGGCCCATTTTGACAAAACAGTCCAGTGTAAAATGTTGTGGACCAACATGGAAGTATTTACGCTGTTGACTTTAAGCAGGTGGAAGGGTATTAGACAAGGGGTGACACGTGAGGCGGTTTGACAGCCAGAAATGGCCATGCAAGCAGAGCGTGCGTACAAGAAATGCACACAAGTACAAAACAAGCACGTTGTGTAAATTGTAAATAAAAACAGAATACAATGATTTGCAAATCTTTTTCAACTTATGTTCAATTGAATACACTGCAAAGACAATATATTTAATTTTCGAACTGAGAAACTTTTTTTTTTTTTTTTTTTTTTTGCAAATCATTAACTTAGAATTTAATTGCAGCAACACATTGCAAAAAAGTTGACAAGGGGGCATTTTTACCACTGTTACATCGCCTTTCCTTAACACTCTGTAAATGTTTAGGAACTGAGACCAATTTTGGATTTACAGCTTTAGTTGTTAAACAGTCCGGGGTCTCCATTGTCATCTTCTAGGCTTCATAATGCGTCACCCATTTTCAATGGGAGACAGGTCTGGACCACATGCAGGCCAGTCTAGTACCTGCACTTTTACTACGAAGCCACGCTATTGCAACATGTGCAGAATGTAGATTGGCATTGTCTTGCTGAAATAAGCAGGGGTGTCCATGAAAAAGGTGTTTGGATGGCAAAATGTTGCTCCAAAACCTGTACATACCTTTCAGCATTAATGGTGCCTTCACAGATGTAAGTTACCCGTGCCTTGGGCACTAATACACCCCCATACATCACAGATGCTGGCTTTTGAAATTTGCGCTTATAACAATCCGGATAGTTCTTTTCCTCTTCGGACCGGAGGACACAACGTCCACAGCTTCCAAAAACAATTGGAAATGTGGACTCGTCAGACCACAGAACATTTTTCCACTTTGCATCAGTCCATCTTAGATGAGCTCGGGCCCAGCGAAGCCGGCGGCGTTTCTGGGTGTTGTTGATAAATGGCTTTTCGCTTTGCATAGAGTTTTAACTTGCACTTACAGATGCAGCAACCAACTGTAGTTACGGACCATTGTCTGAACCTTTTGATAATATGGACCGTATTTGGTGAACCCCCTAAATTCCTTGCAACAGCTCGTTGAGAAATGTTCTAAAACTGTTCGACAATTTGCTCACGCATTTGTTCACAAAGGGGTGACCGTCACCCCATCCTTGTTTGTGAATGACTGAGCATTTCATGGAAGCTGCTATACACCCAATCACGGCACCCACCTGTTCACCTGTGGGATGTTCCACATAAGTGTTTGATGAGCATTCGTCAACTTTCTTTTTTGCCACTTGTGCCAGCTTTTTAAAACATGTTGCAGGCATCAAATTCCAAATGAGCTAATATTTGCAAAAAATGTTTTCCAGTTCGAATGTTAAGTATCTTGTCTTTGCAGTCTATTCAATTGCATATAGGTTAAAAATGATTTTCAAATCATTGTATTCTGTTATTTACGGTTTACAGAATTTGCCAACTTCATTTGTACTTCCACAACAGACTTAAACTGAATTTAAAACAAAAAAGAGATATTGTGCACACACTGTTCAGTCATTAACGTCTTGTCTATCATAGTTTAGACTGCACAGAGAAACCAAACAGCTTGTTTTTCCCCTTCCAATATGGTGTGTGGTGCATGCAAGGATGTGTAACTTGTCCTGAGTGCTATACTCTTCATATTTACTTAAACACAAACTGTAGCTGTGTTGTGAAGTCTTGCTAATGCTGGTAAATCTCTTGCAGGGTGGTGCTTCAACATCATCAGCATCGTTCAGTGAAAACTCTGGCCAATCTTCAGCCTTCGCCACTCCCGCCCAGGTAAGAATCCACCAATCACTGATCACATAGCTAGTTTATAACCTAATTTTGATGTGGAAATGCATTATTTTTATTTTATTTTTCAAGATCCAATTAAAATCAACTGACAGCTCATCATCCTCTAAAGTGGCCTCAGACATCTCTCACCTCGTCAGAAAAAAGGTGAAGTCTTCGTCCCCTAGATTTATTGTATTTTTTGGAGCAGACAAAGGGTCAGTTTACTTTAATGGGAGTTATTCTCTTATTAATATAACTTTGAACTTGTCAAGGCTTTTAAGGAAGTTGACTTTAAGGAAGTTGACATGTTCAGAAAAGGAGCCCTTTTGTTTTTTACGATTTGATCTTATTGGCGTGACTCTTGCTGCTTAAAGGGTTGTAGTGTGCATGTTTTACAGAGTCTGTCAGCTGTTTGCATGGTGCATTAATTGGTGTTTTTTTCCATATTTGTTTTTGCTCCCACAAAATTAACATGGATTACAGTTGTGAGGTCTTGTCTTCTATATTTCTACAGAGGAAACCAGAGGAGGTGAGCCCAGTAAAGGATGCTGATGCTAAACAGGCTAAACAGGAAGCCACAGTTAATGGCAGTGGGGATTCTAGTGGCAGCAACGGAGTTGAGGAGGAAAAGTCACAGGAGGCGAGTGCTAGGCTTGTGTTGTACCGTAATACTTCTCAGCAAAAAATCTGTACAAAGTACATCAGACATTTGCACTACTTGGATCGAATTGGGTTGAGCTTCCATTTTGTAATTTTTGATCAGAGGATTGTTTGTCCATGTAAGCTAACTTTTGTTTTTTTTCTTTATGGATACAGGCTACAAATGACATGTTGGCACATTTTATTCGGTTTGTGTAAAATGCAAACAATTGTTATATTGCGAGATGATGAAGTGGAGATTAAATCTTGACCTGTTAATCTAAATTTTTCATTTCTTTTAGGTTGTCCAGTCTTCAGCGTGTCAAGCCTCTTCTTGAAAGCGCAGCTTGGATACCTACCACCGTTTGATGTTTTTGTTGTAAATAAGATCCATTTTCATAGATTTGTTTGTTCCAGTTTTGTATACTTGGAGTAAATAAATTTGCAGATGCAAATGTCCTATTTTTTTTAACTCTTCAATGTAGACTGAATTTAATGCTAGTCAATGTACAACTTGAAGATTTAGCTGTATGGGTGTTAAAGTTTGACAATTAAGTGTCAATAATGGTTACCTATTGTACACAATACAAAATTGCATCTCAATGTACTATAATAAGCCCAGGTAAGTATTGAGTTGTGTTCGGTTAAGGCTAAGACCTCAGAAACTTGAAATGTTTTCCTGCATTTAAATTCTAATCCCCAAATACTGTAATCTTACGATGCATTTATGCCACACACTCTGATTTAAACATAATACTGCACTGAGGTCTGCTGCAAAAAATCTATACGGAGACTGCAACATTAAAATAACTGTAGAAAACCTAATTCATCATACTGCTTTAAGCTTTAAAATCTTTTTGAAAGACCGTAGACCTGGCTACATTTGAGTAGGAATGGGCCTTCCAAGATGATCCACGGACTAGTATGACGATTTCAATGAAAAAGTACCGCCTTTGCCGAACAATTCAACATCTATCACTTCTGGCATTACTAATCCCCCGACTAGGGACAACTACCAGGGCTGGTCGACCCGATTATATTTGCCTTGTTTTTTTTAGAAGAGTCCAGGTGCATTGCTACAACCTTCTAAGGATCGTGCCCAGATGTGGGATCTGAGCCGAGGATGTTGTTGTGCCTTGTGCAGCCTTTTGAGACATTTGTGATTAAGGGCTATATAAGTAAACTTTGTATTATGGATTAAATGACTTGATTACTACACGACAGGATGACGTCTGCGGCTCAGAGGGTTCTGCAATCCTCTGTCACTGCTGTTGTGTCCTTGGGCAAGACACATGACCTCCATTTCCCCCAATGCCATCTACCCTGGTGAAGATTTATGGAACTGTAGCAAAACTATTTGCAAATGGTATCTCAATCTGTAGTCCGATTCACTTGTCCGTGTTCTAATCTGTTTTATCTCACCGACTAAGTATAGGGAAATGTGAAGTTACAGACAAATCTTTTAGCACGTTCAAATCGCTGCACGGACACAACTCTCACACGTGTCACAAAAGTCAGCCAATCAGGGTTCTTGCTTCAGACGGGACTTGTTTTATTTCCACACACATATGGACATATGGACACAAATTAAAACACGCACAGGTCTGATTACACAGATTGAGAGACACAGGCCCATCTAAACCGGTGTCTTGCGAAATTCTGTATCCCTGAAATATGTTGTATCCCCTGCCGTGACATTCCTACCCGAATAAATGCTTTTGATCACCAGTACATGACGTGTTCACATCGCTGCACTAGCTTCTCTATTGCGTATACCAGGGGTGTCATTTGTACGGCCCCCGGGATGAGTTAGATAAGTATAGAAATTTACCAAAAATGTTTGATTGAAAGAAACTGCTGTTCTAAATGTGTCCACTGGATGTTGCAATAGCAATTAGTTGTAGATGACGCTACAAATGTACAAACTAAACCACATTGTTAGTACATCAGTCGAGGAAAATGATCAAACTACATAAATAGCATGCTGTAATTTGATTTGGATTTTTTTTTTTTATCTTGATAGATTGAAAATGAACACCAATGAGTTGACGAACATTATCACATAATTTATTCAGAAAATATAAATAACGACAAATAAAGATAGAATACTATTAACCGCAACATGTAAGTGTAAAAAAAAAAACCAACAACATGATTTGTACATTTTCAGAATGTGCTTGTTCTATTTTCAAACAAAACAATCTGAAGTTATCTTTATTTTTAAGTTATGCCGTGATTTTACCAGTCCGGCCCACTTGGGAGTAGATTTTTCTCCATGTGGCCCCCGATCTAAAATGACTTTAGCCCTTTGAGACACTTGTGATTTAGGGCTATATACATAAATATTGATTGATTGACTTTGACACCCCTGGTGTATACAATGTCATGCTGCAGAGCAGTTGGTCAGCCTGCTATTTTCTGCAAATTACATTAACATCCTGTAATTTGGTTTATTTAATCTTCTGATAGATTATAAAATAACAATATAATGGGAACAAACACTACAGAGTAGACTCAATTACATGTATAAAAAAAAACAAAAAAACACGTATTTTATGCCAAAAATATGTGTACTACGTACGTCCCTCAAGCTATGTACTAACACAGGCCTGGGCAATTATTTTGACTCGGGGGCCAAATTTAGAGAAAAAAATGTGTCTGGGGGCCTGTATATCTATTTCAAGGAACAATAATACAAAACCTCACAATAATGTCTGAGTGAATGCTAAAACTGTTATGACAGAAAACGGAATGGAATTAAAAAATGTTTTTACTGAATGAGACACCCAGAATGTACATGAAAATAAAGAATGTGGGATTTACAATATTAACTATGAACTACCTGTATAATCAGTGTCAGAGCTTGGTCCGCATTGCCGGCAGTAAGTAGGACCCGTTTCCAGTGAGGGTTGGACTCCGCCAAGGCTGCCCTTTGTCACCGATTCTGTTCATAACCTTTATGGACAGAATTTCTAGGCACAGTCAAGGCGTTGAGGGTATCTGGTTTGGTGGCTGCAGGATTAGGTCTCTGCTATTTGCAGATGATGTGGTCCTGATGGCTTCATCTGGCCAAGATCTTCAGCTCTCACTGGATCGGTTCGCAGCCGAGTGTGAAGCGACTGGGATGGGAATCAGCACCTCCAAGTCCGAGTCCATGGTTCTCGCCCGGAAAAGGGTGGAGTGCCATCTCCGGGTTGGGGAGCAGATCTTGCCCCAAGTGGAGGAGTTCAAGTACCTCGGAGTCTTGTTCACGAGTGGGGGAAGAGTGGATCGTGAGATCGACAGGCAGATCGGTGCAGCGTCTTCAGTAATGCGGACGCTGTATCGATCCGTTGTGGTGAAGAAGGAGCTGAGCCGGAAGGCAAAGCTCTCGTACCATCCTCACCTATGGTCATGAGCTTTGGGTCATGACTGAAAGGACAAGATCACGGGTACAAGCGGCCGAAATGAGTTTCCTCCGCCGGGTGGCGGGGCTCTCCCTTAGAGATAGGGTGAGAAGCTCTGTCATCCGGGAGGAGCTCAAAGTAAAGCCGCTGCTCCTCCACATCGAGAGGAGCCAGATGAGGTGGTTCGGGCATCTGGTCAGGATGCCACCCGAACGCCTCCCTAGGGAGGTGTTTCGGGCACGTCCGACCGGTAGGAGGCCACGGGGAAGACCCAGGACACGTTGGGAAGACTCTGTCTCCCGGCTGGCCTGGGAACGCCTCGGGATCCCCCGGGAGGAGCTGGACGAAGTGGCTGGGGAGAGGGAAGTCTGTGCTTCCCTGCTTAGGCTGCTGCCCCCGCGACCCGACCTCGGATAAGCAAAAGAAGATGGATGGAACTATGAAGGATAAAACACTGAATATTGACAACTTAAGAATGTCACACCCCCTCTCGATCGACATATCTTACAATCAAGCAAAACGCAACAAAAATGCAACAAACACAGTGAAATATGAACTTGAAGGGTAAAAAAAAACCTACAATCTGATATATGTGATATCACTAAGCTTTTGAACTTTGTTGTAAAAATCTCCTTCCGCGTCTGTCCCTGACACCCGCATTTCAGGCTCAGGAAACACTGTGGAAATGCTCCCCACCCACACTGCTTGATGCCTCGTCTGAGCTGCTGTGACTTAGATGACCATAGTAACTAGTATATCATACGAAGGCACAGATTCCAATCATTGAAATACTTTTTATAGTTCAAGACTTACTGTAATTTGAAAATGTCATTGTACATCATAATGGCAGCACAGTTATCTTAAAGATCTAAAAAAAAATGTCTGGCGGGCCAGATTGAAAAGCTTAACAGGCCGCATGCAGCCCCCGGGCCTTACTTTGCCCAGGTCTGTACTAACATCATGTGGATTATACTGTATGTATAGACTTGGCATCGTACAAAACTTGTGAATTTAGACTCATTTTATAAATTAAAAAAAAAGTTAGTAGGGGATATGTAATGAAACAACTGGAAATATGTGATGCATTACAATGTATGGTATGCATGTTCGAAATAAATTGAAACTGAACTGAACATAATATTTATAATCATTGACATCGCTAATAACACAGAAGTGCTGCCGCTGTCAGACCAAGGCAGAGCTCCGCCCTTATGCGCGCTCCCGCGCTAGGGGATACAAAATATTTCAGGGATACAGAATTTCGCACGACAACTTTGTGATTCTATCACCAAAAAAATACAATGAAAAATATCGGAATAATGTCAAAATCAAAGTTGGAATCCCCCTTGAGGGTCCCTTCTACAGCCAAAAGTCTCACATGCCTAATAACTCTGACAAATAATGAATAATTAATGCAAATGACACTGTCGGAACCCCCCACAAGGGGGCGCTCACAGCCCCCAGCACGTTCTTGGAAGAGTCAGTGCTCTGCCACTCATTGTGACGTCATCTGAACTTTTGCTGACTGCAATTTGAAATACGGTCCAAAAATGAAACACACTTACCCTTCAGAAAGCCAGAAGTGGAGAAAAAAACAGCAAAAGAACGGTAAGACTTATACTTTGTGACTCTATGGCCTTAGTAAAACTACTCCATCCATTTCCTACCGCGTGTCCCTCTCGGGGTCGACCTAGCTTAAATTGATTGTCTGACACCAGTGATGATGAAGGTACAGCGTAATTATCTTATCTGTCAGACTACCCGTTTTATAATATATTACAGTAAATGTCACATAAATACTGTGCAAAATCCATACGGTACAGACATTTAACACTCAATGTCCATTTAGTCACTTATGGACATTTAATATTTTCATATGTAGGGCCTGTGCTAATTATGTAATAAGTGCTTAACTGTTGCACTCTATTAGGCTTGTCCCGATTCCTGATACCAACATTTTGGTACCGGTACCAAAATATATTTCGATACTTTAATTTTCGAAATAAAAGGGGGCAAAAAAAAAGAAGTAATCATAGGCGTTGCAATCACGTGACGTCGAGGTACTTCCGGGTTTCAGGCCTGGCCTAAGCCCCATTAGGCTACTGTTTATTTACCTGAATCAGTGCAGATTGAGGCTTATTTTGAAAGGTTTAGAGACAAATATAAAAGCGATCATGAAAAAAATATTTAAAAGGGGATTTTACCCTCCGGGTACTCCGGCTTCCTCCCACCTCCAAAGACATGCACCTGGGGATAGGTTGATTGGCAACACTAAATTGGCCCTAGTGTGTGAATGTTGTCTGTCTATCTGTGTTGGCCCTGCGATGAGGTGGCGACTTGTCCAGGGTGTACCCCGCCTTGCGCCCTAATTGTAGCTGAGATAGGCTCCAGCGCCCCCCGCGACCCCGAAGGGAATAAGCGGTAGAAAATGGATGGATGGATGGGATGGAGGGGAATTTTACACTCTTAAGAAAAATACTTTTCAAAAAAGGTTTAAACAATTTATCATCACTGGGAGGTTACTTCTACCTTACTTCACTTGACACCTACGGTTTTTAGATGTGGACAAATGGGTTAAGAAGTGTCAAAGTTGCCTCAGCCAAAGATCCGGGTCCCCATGAAGTCCTTTTCAGCTACACGGCCACTTGAAGTAATAGCAGTTGATTTCAGCGTGTTAGAGATGGCAGGGAGAATGTGTTGGTAATAACAGACATATTCATCAAATTCACTCAGGTGTTTCCCACACGGGATCAGAAAGCATATACAACAGCTAAGAGTATCCTAAAAGAGTTGTTCATGAAATATGGTGTCCCTGAGAGACTTCACTCAGACCAGAGGAGACATTTTGAGAGTGAGATCATAAAAGAACTTTGTCAACTGTATGGTGTAAAAAGGACACACGCTACAACCCATCACCCACAGGGAAGCACACAATGTGAGCGTTTCAATCCGGACAATGCATGACCTTTTGCGTACGTTGCCACCGGGAAAAAAACGCAGATGGCCTGAATATTTGCCAGAGTTGACTTATGCCTATAATGTGACACCTTGGTATGGAACCCTACCTGCCAGTAGATGCATTGTTGGGTCAGGAGGGGTTAGATGGGAAAGATAATTGGTTAGCATTTCATCAAGAAAGGTTAAACGATGCCCATCGAAGAGCACATCAATATGCAGAGATTGGAAAGTGACCAGGATAGTGCATACTATCCAGAAAATGGGACAGTTAGTGTATCTCCGTAACTGGCCAAAAGGGGAGGAATAAAATACAAGATGCATGGGGGTCAGAAATGTGTCGTGTGATTGACATACAGGGAAGCACTGTGTGTGTGTGGAAAGTTGATCCGCGGTAAAGACCATTCCTCGTGCTAATCTCAAGCCCTGTGTACACCCTGTCTCTGCACCAAGGAGAGTGTGTCAAGGTTGTCCAACTGTTGGATCAGTTCAGTCCTCTGCGATGGCCCCTGTGGTTGAGCAGACTGATTCAGGATCAGAGGTTGTGATAGAAGAAATTACTTGTCGACAACCCTCGTCAGAATAGTGGGGAACCAGAGAGTGTTGATTATCTGGAGCCTGATTTTGCCGTACCAGCATCCAGTCAGCCCGAACTATTACATTATTCAACTGCCCCTGCTACTTTTTTAGAGGCGACTGGAAGCGGGTAGTTTCCTGGGTCCATTCCGACACCACGTTAAAAGTCTGAGACCCAATGCCAGAATGCATGCACATCCACATCACCTCTCTAAGTCGACTTGTAATGCTATTTTGTTAAGTCAAGAAGCCCTATCTGAGTTTTTGACAAGTTTGGTGTGGCATTTTTTAAGAGACGTAGGGAACAAAGTCAAGGTGTAGTTAAGTAACTGAGGACATTGACTTTTTTTGCAGGGGGAGGATGTAGCCAGGTGGGGAAAAAGGCATTTTACAATGTAGTTCTGAGAGGACTCCACTAGGGGTCAGTGTGGCATCTGTGGTGTGTTTGCAACTTTGCAAAGGGGTAAGACTGCGAAGAAACGAGAGTTGGAGTAGAACGAAGAAAAAGGAAGTGTGTTTGAGTGAACTCGTAGCTTCAGGAGGTAAATATTCCTAATAAATAAGTGTTATGCAAATGTTCTGTAGGGAAATGGTGGTGGTATTAGTTTCATATGTGTGGCTTTGCGGTTTGAGGAATCATTTGGTTACTTTTAGGAAAGAACAAATAGTGGCGATCCTTTCAACAATCTTGCTAGCAAAGCAGTCATTGTAACATTTAGTGACATAGGTCAGATTTTTTGTTAGCTACCCAGGATACATATTCACCGTGTTGTGCATGTACTGTATCTTTATGTATCTGTAAATAGGTACCACTTTTAATGCAAAAACATGTGAGTACCGAGTCAAAAGTGCTCATCTGGTGAGCCGCCAATGTTCAACTTTTCCAGATGGGACCTCAGTTCACGTGATGGTAAACTTTCCTAAATGTGTTGCTCGGCAAAATAGTTATGAAGCACAGAACGCAAAACTACTTGTGGGGTTTGTTTTTTCTGAAAGGTAAATTTTGGTAGTTGAACCCTGGATAAATGAAATAATAAAGGTTTAGGTCTGGGTTTTCTCACAAGTTCCAAAGGATGTGTTTCCTTGAAACAAAACACCTTATGTTCTGAAACTATCAGGAGTAAATTATATTTAACTTTGGCATGACACTATCAAATGAAATAACTGCACTGGCTTCTTGCCCTATTAAATACAAGAACATGTTATTAGTTTCTTGGTACATACATTTGAATATCAGTTTACAGTAAACTGTACACGCTTGAAGAGATGTTTACCTTAAGTGTCCAAAATCTCCTGAATGACCTTAGATATAGCAACAAAAGTGGTACCCATTTACAGATACATAAAGATACAGTACATGCACAACACGGTGGATATTTATCCTTTGTAGCTAACAAAAAATTCGACCTATGTCTCTAAATGTTACTATGACTGCTTTGCTAGCAAGATTGTTGAAAGGATCGCTACTATTTGTTCTTTCCTAAAAGTAACCAAATGATACCATCCATCCATCCATCTTCTTCCGCTTATCCGAGGTCGGGTCGCGGGGGCAGCAGCCTAAGCAGGGAAGCCTCGACTTTCCTCTCCCCAGCCACTTCATCCAGCTCTTCCCAGGGGATCCTGAGGCGTTCCCAGGCCAGCCGGGAGACATAGTCTCCAAATGATACCTCAAACCAAAAAGCCACACGTAGGAAACTAATACCACCACCATTTCCCTACAGAACATTCGGTATACTGCATAACACTTATTTATTAGGAATATTTACCTCCTGAAGCTACGAGTTCACTCAAACACACAACTTCCTTTTTCTTGGCTCTCATCCAACACTCATGTCGTCATAGTCTTACCCCTTTGCAAAGTTGCAAACACACCACCAATGCCACACTGACCCCTAGTGGAGTCCTCTCGAAACTACATTGTAAAATGGCTTTTTTCCAATCTGGCTCCATAGAGAAGAAACAATTTGAGGCACATCATGTCTTTATATCTGGAGGTCTCCACAAATTAAACAATAATCCGTGAAAGACAAAGTTGGATTTATTTGTGCATTTCTAAGGCCCCTTCTACACTAAGGTGGCTAAAGTTATCCAGGCTATATCCCACCTAACCTTAACCTTGTCCACACACATATTGCCACCGTTTAAGACCCCCTCCCCACTCCGCAACGCAACCTAGTACGCATTCGCAAAAAAAAACTGCATGCGTCATAGTTACCTCTGACCTGGAAGTCTATTCTTACCCTGTGTTTCAATGTAGCCTATTTCCACTTTTCTCTTAACAGTAAACCTTGCTTGCCTCACCATCCGCAGCTGTTAGACTGGCCCTATTGTAGTGAATTAAACCTGAGCATCATACATGAATCATATCTTTAATGGACGTGTGAAAGTAAACAATGTGATAAATAAAATTTTACAACAATCGATCTAGGGATCTAGATATATGGTCAGGACACTGTGCTTGTAGGCTGAAATTGGCGGTCGTACTTGACGGCCGCAACCACTTCATGGCTTCACAATAGTTAAGGAGTACAACACTAGACGGTGAGTGATCGCCCGACATACATCGCGGACAATAACTGATAGTCTGCTTTGCCAGTCCAAATGCATTCGCTGTTTTCCGTAGAACTCCCTTGTCCATGGGAGCCCGCATTCTCGTTGTCTCCCCTTCGACAAATGGACAAAGTTTTTCGCTAAGTAGAATCACAGCTGACCTGGACATTCAAAAGTTCTCTTGCCTTTCCTGTGCCACAACACACTCGTTGACAAACATATCCCACCAGGCTGCCGTTCTTCCAGGCCTTATCCAAAACCGTCGCTCAACATTGCTATGTTGCCGTCTGAGATGTGTTGTATCCGAAATAGCTGCAATCGCGCGTTTCCTTCTTTTAATGTATTCCTGTATGATTTCCACAAGCGTCTGTTATGAAGCCGGTTGTGGTGCGTTTTTTCTGACGTCACTTCCTGTGTGGGGCGTGGTCTTTCTGACGTCACTTGCTCTCCGAACTCAGTTTGTAAGCGGTCGGTGAGTCCATACAAAGCTAAGAGCCCGAGATTCAAGAAATACCCGGCGCACTTACCCGTGTAAAAAATGATCCAAGGAGGGGAACCTTAAACAATGGTTTAGTGTGGCTGAAACGGGGCTTAGGCTAAATAATTATTTGTTTAAGGAGTTATCCCGCCTAATGTAGACAGGGCCTAAGTAACGTATTTGATTGCTGTGATCGTAACGCTAATGAGGAAAAAAAGATACGTTTGTTTACAGTTGATTTCCTGCTACAGTTATTAGCCTCATCTACAATTCATGTCTGCAGTTGTTTTTATGGTGTAAGGTATATTTTGTCTTATTATTTAGCTGTGTATGACCCTGTTGCTCATTAGGAATCTTTGCTAGCGAGATCAAGATTCAGTATATGCTATTGAGCTTACGAGAGATCTATTCATCTAGTTTATTAATACTATTAAGAATATTGTCATAATGCTAACAAATATCACCAAAGACGCTACAATGTGGTCATCCATGTCGAATAAAGCACTTGACTTTCCTGCACAACAACAACAACAAAGAGATAACATAAACATAGAGAGGTTAGAATTTGTTTACATTTCCCACAATGCATTGCCAACATCCATATTGAAGGGCACAAGTTAGTGAAAGGCTAATTGTCGCCGGTAATTGATTGACATGAGGAGTTTTGTCCACCAAAATTAATCTATTTATTAAACTCCTTCAACTTCTTCCTCTTTTTCTTCTTCAGATTTTGGCGCGCTCCACCTTCCACATTTTTCACCCGATTCAGACCGTTCCAACTTCAAACTATTCAGCCTATTCAAGAATCGCAGGCTTTCCCTTGACAAATTCCAAAAATTCCCAGATTTCCCAGAATTCCAGGTTTTCCGGGACATTTTTCCTATTCAAAATTAATTGGCCATTTTTCAAACTTCCACCATTTCCACATTTTCCAACCAATTCAAATCATTCTACCTCCAACACATTCAACCATTCTGGAAATCCAAACTACATTTTTTACAACTTCAAAAAAATTCCTGGATTTTCCAGAATTCCTGGTTTTCCAAAGCCCTTTTTCCACCCTTTTTTCTGGCGACTACTCCTTCCACATTTTTCCAACACATTTCAAACGTTCCACCGTCAATTTATTCCTCTTAAAGGGGAACATTATCACAATTTCAGAAGGGTTAAAACAATTAAAAATCAGTTCCCAGAGGCTTGTTTTATTTTTCAAAGTTTTTTTCAAAATTTTACCCATCACGCAATATCCCTAAAAAAAGCTTCAAAGTGCCTGATTTTAACTCAGACTCGGATTTCAGCGGCTTAAGCGATTCAACAGATTACGCATGTATTGAAACGGATGGTTGTAGTGTGGAGGCAGGTAGCGAAAACGAAATTGAAGAAGAAACTGAAGCTATTGAGCCATATCGGTTTGAACCGTATGCAAGCGAAACCGACGAAAACGACACGGGAGAAAGCGAGGCCGAATTCGGCGATCGCCTTCTAACCAACGATTGGTATGTGTTTGTTTGGCATTAAAGGAAACTAACAACTATGAACTAGGTTTACAGCATATGAAATACATTTGGCAACAACATGCACTTTGAGAGTGCAGACAGCCCATTTCAGGCGCGCTAAGAACATATACAGGTAAAAGCCAGTAAATTAGAATATTTTGAAAAACTTGATTTATTTCAGTAATTGCATCAAAAGGTGTAACTTGTACATTATATTTATTCATTGCACACAGACTGATGGATTCAAATGTTTATTTCATTTAATTTTGATGATTTGAAGTGGCAACAAATGAAAATCCAAAATTCCGTGTGTCACAAAATTAGAATATTACTTAAGGCTAATACAAAAAAGGGATTTTTAGAAATGTTGGCCAACTGAAAAGTATGAAAATGAAAAATATGAGCATGTACAATACTCAATACTTGGTTGGAGCTCCTTTTGCCTCAATTACTGCGTTAATGCGGCGTGGCATGGAGTCGATGAGTTTCTGGCACTGCTCAGGTGTTATGAGAGCCCAGGTTACTCTGATAGTGGCCTTCAACTCTTCTGCGTTTTTGGGTCTGGCATTCTGCATCTTCCTTTTCACAATACCCCACAGATTTTCTATGGGGCTAAGGTCAGGGGAGTTGGCGGGCCAATTTAGAACAGAAATACCATGGTCCGTAAACCAGGCACGGGTAGATTTTGCGCTGTGTGCAGGCGCCAAGTCCTGTTGGAACTTGAAATCTCCATCTCCATAGAGCAGGTCAGGAGCAGGAAGCATTAAGTGCTCTAAAACTTGCTGGTAGACGGCTGCGTTGACCCTGGATCTCAGGAAACAGAGTGGACCGACACCAGCAGATGACATGGCACCCCAAACCATCACCCAACCATGCAAATTTTGCATTTCCTTTGGAAATCGAGGTCCCAGAGTCTGGAGGAAGACAGGAGAGGCACAGGATCCACGTTGCCTGAAGTCTAGTGTAAAGTTTCCACCATCAGTGATGGTTTGGGGTGCCATGTCATCTGCTGGTGTCGGTCCACTCTGTTTCCTGAGATCCAGGGTCAACGCAGCCGTCTACCAGCAAGTTTTAGAGCACTTCATGCTTCCTGCTGCTGACCTGCTCTATGGAGATGGAGATTTCAAGTTCCAACAGGACTTGGCGCCTGCACACAGAGCAAAATCTACCCGTGCCTGGTTTACGGACCATGGTATTTCTGTTCTAAATTGGCCCGCCAACTCCCCTGACCTTAGCCCCATAGAAAATCTGTGGGGTATTGTGAAAAGGAAGATGCAGAATGCCAGACCCAAAAACGCAGAAGAGTTGAAGGCCACTATCAGAGCAACCTGGGCTCTCATAACACCTGAGCAGTGCCAGAAACTCATTGACTCCATGCCACGCCGCATTAACGCAGTAATTGAGGCAAAAGGAGCTCCAACCAAGTATTGACTATTGTACATGCTCATATTTTTCATTTTCATACTTTTCAGTTGGCCAACATTTCTAAAAATCCCTTTTTTGTATTAGCCTTAAGTAATATTCTAATTTTGTGATACACGGAATTTTGGATTTTCATTTGTTGCCACTTCAAATCATCAAAATTAAATGAAATAAACATTTGAATGCATCAGTCTGTGTGCAATGAATAAATATAATGTACAAGTTACACCTTTTGAATGCAATTACTGAAATAAATCAAGTTTTTCAAAATATTCTAATTTACTGGCTTTTACCTATAATGTTCCACGATTTCAGCACTCAGGTTAACCATACCTAAATAGACACAAAATACTGCATTACACAAGACTACCCGAATGTACTCGAATGATTGAAAAAAATAAATGTTTTTAAGCTAAATTATTGGTAAACACAGTTTATGTATAATAATTTACGTAAAACAGCGAGTAATGAATAAAGTTTTCATCAATTAATATATTCTGTAGACATACCCTCATCCGCTCTCTTTTCCTGAAAGCTGATCTGTCCAGTTTTGGAGTTGATGTCACCAGGCCAGGGAAGCTAGGGTCGATATTCTTCTCTTGATCATCTTCGGTGGCATAAGGGACGGTAGAAGCGGTGTGAGCCAAGACATCCAGGGGGTTTAGCTAGCTCGTCTGCGGGAACAAACTGAACTTTCTTGCCGTGCTACCGAGGTCCTTTGTCCCTGAATAGCTCACACACTCCGGCAGATTCAATGGGGGTCTGGCGGCAGATTTCTTTGACTTTATCGTTGGAAATGCATCTGCTTTGAGTGTCGCAGGATATCCACACACTCTTGCCATCTCTGTCGTAGCATAGCTTTCGTCGGTAAAGTGTGCGGAACAAACGACTGACCATTTCGTAGGCTTTCCCCACACCCTCGTATTTTGAACAAATTTCGTCCAATTTCTTGCCACTTTCGCATCTTTGGGCCACTGGTGCAACTTGAATTCGTCCCTGTTCGTGTTGTTACACCCTCCGACAACACACCGATGAAAGTGAGAAAATGGCGGATTGCTTCCCGATGTGACGTCACGTTGTGATGTCATCGCTCCGAGTGCGAATAATAGAAAGGCGTTTAATTCGCCAAAATTCACCCATTTAGAGTTCGGAAATCGGTTTAAAAAATATATGGTCTTTTTTTGCAACATCAAGGTATATATTGACGCTTACATAGGTCTGGTGATAATGTTCCCCTTTAACTAGGACAAAAAAACAAAGTAGTTTTTTGAACTGGAAAAATTCCCGGTTTTCCTGAAATTCCAGGAATTCCGTAATACCTTTTCTCAATTCAACATGTTACTACTTCAAAATTTCTCGACCGATTTGAAAAATTCCAACACCAACCATTTCAACTCATTCAGACCATTCAAGTTTTTTTTTTTACCATTTTCAAAAAAATTCCCGCTTTTTCCGAAATTCCCAATTATTTTGGAAATTCCCATTGAAATCAATGGGACATTTTTCAAAATTGCACAACCCCCACATTTTTCATCTGATTCAAACTGTTGCAACTTCAAAATATTCAGCCTGTTTGGGAATTGTGTGCTCTACTTCAACAATTCTAAAAAAAATCCAGGATTTCAGTTCAACTTCAGCATTGGAGTATTCACACGCAATTCCTTCAGGAATTGCTTCATCTAGTTTATCCAATAATATTCATAATGCCAATGTCAACTGCCACTATCGAGGTGGGAGAGATATTCCTAGCTTGTATTGCATTCCGAAGCGTATTTCTGGACAAAACGGAAGCGGCTGAATAAAAGAGTTAATGGCGAAGGCGAGCATGGATTGCGCCAATTCACCAAGATATGACGTGCTGACGACTTCGTGTTTGTCCGCATAATTTCAGGTAAAACATTTTGTAAGTAAAAAATAATCTAAAATAAATAACAGCCCTACTTTGCATTAACTAATTTGCATGAACAATTTCCCATGTGGGTCAATAAAGTTTGTCTAAGTCTAACTTGGTGTGCTTGGTGGAAGAACTTTGATAGTAGTTGTGTTGATAAAATAGTACTCACTTTTCTTATTCGGACTGTATCCTCCACATAAAACAAAAGTGAAGGGACACGAGAACAACATTCTCTCAATCCTGCCTTACAATCACAGTGTGCTGAGATGACATTCGATTGGTTATCTATGATTAGCCAGGGTGTCAAACCTGGGTCAGATCATTTCTGAGAGTAGTGTTGTTCTGATACCAATATTTTGGTACCGGTACCAAAATGTATTTCGATACTTTTCTGTACATTGATACTTTTCTAAATAAAGGGGACCACAAAAAAATGGCATTATTGGCTTTATTTTAACAAAAAAATCTTACAGTACATTAAACATATGTTTCTTATTGCAAGTTTGTCCTTAAATAAAATAGTGAACATAAAGGCAACTTGTCTTTTAGTAGTAAACAAAGGCTCCTAATTTAGCTTCTGAGATATGTTGTAACATATTGTGTCATTTTCCATTCTATTATTTTGTCAAAATGATTAAGGACAAGCGGTAGAAAATGAATTCTTAATCTACTTGTACATTCACTGTTAATATCAGCTTACTTTCTCTTTTAACATGTTCTAACTACACTTCTGTTAAAATGTAATAATCACTTATTATTTTTGTTGTTTTATACTTTACATTAGTTTTGGATGATGCCACAAATTTAGGTATCAATCCGATACCAAGTCGTTACAGGATCATATATTGGTCATATTCAAAGTCCTCATATGTCCAGGGACATATTTCCTGAGTTTATAAGCATAATATACATTTTTAAAAAAGTAAAAAAGATTTTGTGATGCTCAAAAATATTGATGTAATCATAGTAGTACCGACTAGATATGCTTCTGTACTTGGTAAAAACCAACAATGTCACGACGTGACAACGACGGGTAGGCGAGGGGGTAGGGTTGACCGGTACTTTTTAGAGGCAGTATAGTACTGAATATGTTTCATTAGTATCGCGGTACTATACCAATACCGGTATACCGTACAACCCTATCTGAGAGTGCATTTCTCTGGCCTGGCTTGATGACACATGATGTCCACTGGATTTATACAGATAAACATAAACGTCACAAACCCATCCACAAACAAAGCCGCCATAGTTATCTTGACTCTTATAATTTTGAAAGTCCTTCAAGGCGTTAAATTGGCTGGGTTAAACAATTAGGTAGTTCACAAAGCCTCGGTATGAGACACGGGGAAGATGTGGCGCATAGTCTGTGCTCCACTCAGACTCGTCGATCTTGTGCGGATCCTTGCATCCTATTATGGCTGTTTGCTCCTTATAACGACAAAAGGATGACTCACAGTATTTCTCCATCGTATCACAGCCGGTGCAATGTTATTTTCCACTGACTAGTTTGGAAATATTACGTGTCGCAGTAACGTGAATGATGACGCTCGCCCTTCAAAATGGCTGCCGCAATGTACTTCGGAAAACATCTGAATCCCTCTATAGTAGAGAATAAACTTGATTGCATCACAGAAAGTTTCTCAAACAAATCAAATGTTCTAACAAACATTTTAGAAAATGATCGCTGCAGAAACAAGCGGTCCCCTTGTATTCCTGATTGTATTCCCTTTATGAGACACTTATTTCGGGACTCTATGAAAGCTTTTTCCTATCTCTCTATTTGAACGATTGGAACACTCAAGAACGGAACAGCAATACGGCATTTTCTGCTCAAACTTTACACTCACGCTCACTTGTTTTAATGCTACGCTCAAGCTGGTTGACCATCATGTGAATTAAGCCGCAAAGAAGAAAAACAGATGTGACTTTATATGCAACCCTCCTTTTGGTTTTATTTTAACAGAAAATCTTATGATACATTAAACATACATTTCTTATTGCAAACAAAGAACAATGTTGTCATTAAGTAAAGTGAACAGAGCAGACAACTTATCTTTTAACAAAGGCAAAACAAAGACTTCTATTTTGGCTGCTGACATATGCAGTAACATATTGTGTCATTTCCCATTCTAATATTTTGTCAAAATTATGAGGGACAAGTGGTAGAAAGTGTATCATTCATCTACTTGTTCATTTACTGTTGATATCTGCTTACTTTCGGTTTTAATGTTCTATCTACAATTCTGTTAAAATGTAAATTAACTCTTATCCTTCTGTTGTTTGGATACTTGACATAAGTTTTGGGTGATACTACAAATGTTGTTATCAATCCAAAACCAAATAGTTACAGGATCATAGATTTGTAAGGGTGTAACGGTACACAAAAATTTCAGTTCGGTACGTACCTCGGTTTAGAGATCACGGTTCGGTTCATTTTCGGTACAGTAAGAAAACAACAAAATATACATTTTCTGGTTATTTATTTACCAAAATTTGTAAACAATGGCTTTATCCTTTTAACATTGCTTTAAAATAGCTCTGTGTGTGATGGATGTGAGCCACCACTAGTCTGATCAGTGCAACAGCAGGCAGTCATGAATGCTAAGCATAACAATAACATACATATACACACAGGGTCGATTGCCAGGGTTAATGCAGTCAACATATATAAAATAAAAACTAAATACAAACCCCGTTTCCATATGAGTTGGGAAATTGTGTTAGATGTAAATATAAACGGAATACAATGATTTGCAAATCTTTTTAAACCCATATTCAATTGAATGCACTACAAAGACAATATATTTGATGTTCAAACTCATAAACTTTTTCTTTTTTTTGCAAATAATAATTAACTTAGAATTTCATGGCTGTAACACGTGCCAAAGTAGTTGGGAAAGGGCATGTTCACCACTGTGTTACACTCAGTAAACGTTTGGGAACTGAGGAGACACATTTTTTAAGCTTCTCAGGTGAAATTATTTCCCATTCTTGCTTGATGTACAGCTTAAGTTGTTCAACAGTCCGGGGGTCTCCGTTGTGGTATTTTAGGCTTCATAATGCGCCACACATTTTCAATGGGAGACAGGTCTGGACTACAGGCAGGCCAGTCTAGTACCCGCATTCTTTTACTATGAAGCCACGTTGATGTAACACGTGGCTTGGCATTGTCTTGCTGAAATAAGCAGGGGCGTCCATGGTAACGTTGCTTGGATGGCAACATATGTTGCTCCAAAACCCGTATGTACCTTTCAGTTCGGGATGTCCCGATCCAGGTTTTTGCACTTCCGATCCGATACCGATGGCCGGTGCCACACCCAAAAAAATGCCGAAACAACCTGCACTGACAAATGAGCCTGACGTCTTCCATTTACAGATCAACACCATATGAAAAACAGTCACAAACACAAGGAGATAACGTCCGCAGTAACCTATTACATAGCGAAGGACATGGCCCCATAAACATCATCTATGCAACATTTTGACCAGAGAACCACCATTATATGTTATGTAGACCACAAGGAAGTGTTTTCCATTTAGAAAAATAATAATAATATGACTCCTTTAATGCATCAAGTGTTCATTCAAGGCTAAGGCAAAATATCGAGATATATATCGTATATCGCGATATGGCCTAAAAAATATCGAGATATTAATAAAAGCCAATATCGCTCAGCCCTAATATGAGGTGGCGACTTGTCCAGGGTGTACCGCGCCTTCCGCCCAAATGCAGCTGAGATAGACTCCAGCACCCCCCGCGACCCCAAATAAGGAACAAGCGGTAGAAAATGGATAGATGGATGGATATATTTAATAAACCAAAGTTGTTTTCTGTCTTTAAATTATAAATATTTTGTATTTTGTGAATTCTATTTGCAAATGTGTTATATTTTGTATGCATATTTATATTTTTTCAAGTTAGGTTAATTTTCTGTTTTGTATTAATGTTCATTTTCATATTTGATAAAATGAATACATAGTGATATACATATAGGGATGGGAATTGGTAAAATTTTTCCAGTTAAGATTCCACTTCTGCTTAAGGGTTCTCTTATCGACTCGTATTTGGAAAGAAAGAGGAACAAAAGGTGGATTTGCCTCAATTTTCCTTAGTTTAGAGGTAATATGACCTTACAAAGCCTACAGTGATGTCACATAGAAGAAAAAAAGGTACGTTTTGAAAATAAATGTTATAAATAAATATTCTTCTGTAGAATTTAACAAAATAATAAATGTTACCTTCTTGTGTAATTTGCACATGATTTAACATGTGATATTAACTTATTGCATGCAAAGTGAGAATATCGTGTTGATATTGTTTGGAGTCGCTCAGATAGTAGAGCGGCCGGCCAGAAACCTGAGGTTTCCTGGTTCGAATCCAACTTCCGCCATCCTCGTCACTATTGTTATGTCCTTTGGCAAGACACTTCACCCACCTTGCTCGCAGTGCCACCCTCGCTGGTGTAAATGCAGCTTAAATGTAGACAATGGGTTTCTCAATGTAAAGCGCTTTGAGTTACTAGAGAAAAAGCGCAAAAATATATAATTCAATTCACTTCACTTAACTGTCAATAGCACTCTCCATAAATACATTTACAAATGTACAATTATTACATGTAATTGGTATCGGCTGATGTCACTCATGAATGACTGGCATCAGAATTAGCAGCATAAATAAAAGAGTAGGAGGAGCCTATCCCAGCTACACTCAGGCAGAAGGAAGCCCCTGGACAAATCGCCACCTCATCGCAGGGCCAACACAGATAGACAGACAACATTCACACTAACATTCACACACAAGGGCCAATTTAGTGTTGCCAATCAACCAATCCCCAGGTGTAAGTTTTTGGTGGTAGGAGGAAGCCGGAGTTCCCAAAGGGAACCCACGCAGTCACGGAGAGAACATACAAACTTCACACAGAAAGGCCCCGAGCTGGTAATCAAACCCAGGACCTTCTAACCTGTGCAAATGTATTTATTTTTGACATTTACCAGTGAGCTGATAATGATTACTGTGGTGTCCATTAGTTATTTATTGTTTTCTTACTTTTCTGAGTCTCATTTGCAAGTATTATACAGTAGACTTTGCATGAATTTGCAATTCGATGGCAGTAGTATATGGACAACGGTAAGTAGTCTTCTTCATTAAGCTGAATCTTGTCTTTTGTTGCACCCTCAGAGTATTTATACTGTAAGTATCTTAGTTATTACACAATAGCTGTTTGATTGTATTGAGCATCTTAGTTGTAGCTTTCATTACCAAATTTGGAGGTGTTGAAATCGCCATGCAATAATAATTAATGCTAATCAGTAGCATTTCTAAGGCAAATCCAATGTAAATTAGCATTGAGCTAGCGCATTTTTAAAAGTGGAGCCTTACTGTACGTTCAAATGTTTTTTATCAGGCATACTTGCTTTGTTGGTGTGGAAAATTGCAACATTACCTACAGCAGTCCGACTGTGTCCGCTCTGAGTGCTGCTTGAGGGCTTGTTTGCCCACCAAGTGTTGGAGTCGGCCGAGTCTGTAGCAGGACGTGATGTCATGTGCAACTAAGGTAAAGAAATATGGCAACGTTTGATTTTACGTGACTCGATACCCAGTAGCACCCACGTAATTTGGTCGGTGCCTATAAAGCAGTGGTCCCCAGCCTTTTTGTAGCTGCTTGAAAATTTGTCCCTTAATAAAGAAATACAATCATGTGTGCTTACGGACTGTATTGATATACATTGATATATAGTGTATATATTGTGTTTTTATGTTGATTTAATAAAAATAAAAAAAAATATATATATTTTTTTTATTTTATTTTATTTATTTATTTATTTATTTATTTTTTTGTGCGGCCCGGTACCAATCGGTCCGCGGACCGTTACCGGCCCGGTGGTTGGGGACCACTGCTATAAAGTACTGAATTTGGTATATATTTGCATGTTTTATACTGCAGTGGTGTACAATCCTCTGCCATACTGTCAATAGTCAGCCATTGTTTTGAGTGCTGCTATGACTGTACAGATGAGGATGTGCTTTTTGCTGCAGAGAATTAAAATATTCAACACACCTCAACACAGAGAAAGAGAGTTCAGGACTTGAATTCCTTCCTCTCCCTCCCACATCTCCCCTGCCTGGCAAAGTATATGTGCACATTGCCTGTTTGTTGCTAGGCAACTCTAAAATAAAGGCATTGAAGTCAAAGAGGAGAGCAATACAGAGGGAGAACTCACAAGTACTGCAATCTTTCACTGTTTGTTTGGCTCTGCACATGATCCCATCACAGCTTTCAGGATCCATCTGTGGATCTGTTTGGACTTGTGACTTCTGGTTTGCCATCGGCCCACCAATCAGGACAAGCTAGAGGCGGGGCCCGGTGGTTTCTAAGGTTACGTCGTGTGATTGACGTTCAGCCTCCTGCAGCGCAGCGCACAGCAGTGTATCACTGATGCTCCTGCTTCCCTTCGGAGACTGTGGAGAAATCCGAAAATGAGGAGAGCGAGGGATAGAGGAAGAAGGACAATGATGGTCTAAAGTCTTCCAGTGATTTCCTCTTCTCTTTATAGGAAGAAGAAAAAAAGAACGCCAGAGCTGCAAAAAGCTGGTTGAGGAAAAAAAAAAAGAGAAGAAGAAGAGGGGCAATTTGTTGGTGAGAAAGCTTTTTATCATTCAATTGTTCATGTTATGAATCATGGGATGCAGGCTCTGACAGTTGTGCATGCGTGGGAGTGAGAGAAAAGACATCCAGGTTGTGTACAGTATCAGTCATGTAAAGGAATCACAAAACTAAATCATATGAACCACAAATGTTTTGTGTCAACTGAGAAGAGGAGGGGTATTAATTACATAATGCTTGTTTTGTCCATTATGGAGTTACCTGCTATGCAACACATGGCATAGTCTAAACTTCTTCTCAAATTTAACATATGATTGACACCAAAACCAAACTCCAACAAGACCCCGCGGACTCTGCACTTCTTAGCACTTGTTCGGAGGGTTTGATGTGCAAGTGCATAGCATGCATTCTGCCAGGCTTCCCTAAAACTGCAAGTGACCTCGGGTAAGACGACAGCTGCTTCCTCCGTGCCCTTAGGACTCAGTTTTGCACCATCAGGGAGTTTCTGCTTTACTGCTTTCCCCAATGGGAGTCCTTTTCAGTACCATCTGAGGACACTGGACTGTTTTGGATCAGGTGTTGAAAATGTCATTGTAAAAGAGCTGCATTAGTTGGAGGCTTAATCAGATATTTTACTGCTTTTTCAATCTCTCTTAGTTGTGTGCTTTAGTCCCTGTAGAGGTACTGCCTGCCAGCGTAGGAGGAAGCAACACATCTTCACAGCTCTGTCTACTGCAGATACTTCTGTTCTGCTTCAGTAAACAATATGCAGAGCAGTGGCATAGAAGAACGATGAACACGGGAGTCACAATTTGCAGCATTTTGCAGCAAATTGTAACGTTTGAATTATAATTGACACAGTAAAACATTTTTTTAATGTAATAGATAAAAGTGAATTGTAGTGCAACACTGTTTTTTGTTTGCATCAAGCAGTCTAAAACCACAGCTTTGACTGTATGTCTGTTTAGCAAATACGAACTAATACAACTTTAAATTCAGTTAAAACTGTTATGTATCAACATGTAATCACCAGGTAAACAACAACAAATTATATTAAAAAGCAGTAGTTTTAAAAGTGTAAGGCAGGCCTACGCTTCAGGAGAGACATAGCAGTTAAAACAAATTAAGAAACAAACTTTAGTCATGTTATGAGCAAATTAATGGATAGCTAAATGAATGGAGGGTCCGGGTTTGCTCTGAGCTTGCGTGGCGTTTTCATGATGTTTTAGTGGTGGTTTAATTTTTTGCTAATTTTCTCATGCTGAACTCCTTGGATTTAACACTGGAAGCACATATCGTTCATTAGCGGATTATTTCATCCCTCACAAGATCACAACGGTCCTCTAGTTTTCTCAATCAATCTGCAAAAGATGGACACAATTTTACTGTGGGAGGATTTCAATCATACTGACTTAAGAACTTTACTCCAATCAGATTTACGGATTTTTGAAAACAGAGGAGATACAACTCTGGGGCAGGTGTATACCAATGTGCCTAACGCTTACAAGGTAAAGGCATACTCCCATCTGGGCCATAGTGATCTTGCTCTACCCTCGATATATAGGGCTATTCACCATTGAGTCCACTGGGCCCACAACGAGGTCAGTCAGAACATGGCTTGAACTTCCTATTTCTAAGCGCCAAGACTGTTTCTACTCCGAAAACTGGAATATACTCAGAGGTCAGGGATCACTAATATGCCAGTCTCTTGAAGAGTACACCACCGCTGTAATGGATAGTATATTTTTTTGTGTGGACAATCTGGATTCAGATCTGTGTCATTGCCAATCAAAAGCTAGGGATGACACACGAGGTACGGCTGCTACTAATATCAGGGACAAGCTTAAAGGTCAGGAGACAGCAGGGGCTACATCACAGCCAAAAGTGATCATCAAAGGGTTATACAATCAGCCAAATTGGAATATAAAGGCCTACTAAAGCTCACTTTAACACCCAACCTGAGGGAGGGTACAAGAGTAATAATGGACTATAAAGGAACAACATATGTGAACAGTTCTCTGTCACGAGCAGAGGAAATAAACCTGTTTCATGGTCATTTTGATAGGGACAACAAGGACACCGTGTTCTGCCCACTGCACCTGTCGTGAGCTTTAAAGAAGTGAGACTCTGCCTGAGCAACGTCAACCAAACGCAGTGCTTACTGGGTGCTCAACGACAGCACAGAAGAACTGGCCTTTTATTGACTTTATTTTGATTTTACCAAACAAACAAACTCCTCCTAAAACTTTGCAACCTTTGACTAAACAGCTGGACAGCAGGACTTTAACCAACTGCTCTGTGTGTGAAAACTAGACAACACATTTCTACTATTACATACCAGTACATCAACCATCACCACTGGGGCCCCACAGGGCTGCGTGCTAAGTCAACTCCTCTTCACACTCTACACACACAATTGTACTGCCTCCTTTTCAACTGATCACATCCTCAAATTATGCTCGACCTTATAAAAAACAGCCATATGGCTGCATAGAGAGAAGAGCTTATAAGATGGTGTAAAAACTACAACCTGGCTCTCAACATCAAAATGAACAAGGCAATCCTTGTGGATTTTTGCAAGTCAATCCATCCTGATTATTTACGTTTTTACCACCGATGGAGAGGTGGTAGAGAGACGAGTAGTTCTAAGTTCTTGGATCTTTCCTGGGTCAGGAACACCACCACAGCTGTAGGAAAGGCCCAGACACGTCCCTACTACCTGCGGAAGCTCAAAAGAGCAAAACATCCCCAGAGAGTCTTATACATGTACTTAGGTACAGGTCCCTCTGGGTCATAACCTCAAAAATGACCAACAGCCTCTATCTTACGGTAGTCAGAATGTTGAATAAACACTGTCCACCTTTCCCTTCTCCACCAACCAGATCCACCAGGCTCCATTCTTCATAACTACAGTAACTGTGGACCAGATTTTGCATTGCTTCAAAACAAAACACATTGCCTACCTCATATTATGGTTGTGTTCTGCTGCTAGGTCATGTTGTTTACTGTGTTTATTGATGATGACACGCCTTATTATATACCACTGTTGTGCATTCTTATATTTGCATTTTATGGAATTGCACTTGGTGTACTTTATGCCTTTCGATCAATGCCCTGATATAATCTCGTTATTTATGACAATGGCAATTTGTCAAATTAGTAAATCTTGAATCTGAATTGAATAATTAGTGCCTACCAGGAGAGAGAAACACGCCACAAAATATACTGCAGAAAATGGGAGGGCCCAACTGTATTATTCTGGTTTTCTGATCCAAAGTTCACTGGACCAGATTATGAAAACTCATTTTGTACAGCAGATATATCAAGTTTTTTGGGAGACTGTCAGTCAGGGGCCCGAGTAATCCTCCTAATGTATGCGTACAGCCCCATTAATATTTGGTTAAATGAATCGGTAAAGTTAATTTTAATCGCTTGGTTTCCTGGCTATGAAACAAAGTTCACAAATATTCAGTAGGTTTGAGGTCAGGGTTTTGATAATGCTTTTCCGAAAGCATAATGTTAGCCTGTTTTATCCATTTTAAAAGTAGTTTTGATATGTGTTTTGGATCATTGTCCTGTTAGAACATTCAAAGCTGGCTCCACTGTGGACAGGGATACTGCTGGTTCAGCCGTTTCCAATTAATTGCAGGCTTGAGTTTGGTGGTTTCTTGGTTGTTCTTGAACCTTCTTATAAATGCCCTTTTAATGTGCAATATATTTTTCTTGTGTACAATTGTTTGAACTAAAGATCTTAGAACCTGTAGTTTAGGAATGACTTCAAACGACTTTCTCAACTTGTGTAAATCTACAGTTCTCCCTCATAGATCTTTACTGGGTTCCGAGACTTTGCCATTGTTCTGGTACTGGTTGATTCAATGAGTTCTGCCAAACAAATACATGAATGCTGCTCTGGAGAAACTGTTAGCTGCAGTCAATCATGACTATTGATAGGTACCAAATATAGTGCTTTTATCAGAATCAGAATCAGAAATACTTTATTAATCCCTGAGGGGAAATTAAAATTTTCAGCACAATCCCATTCAAGATCAGACAAACATTCCAGGGAGACAGAACAGGATCGCTGACGGGTCTGCCAACTTCCGGCGCCCCTTACAAAAAAGCTGAGATACAGGTAAACAATGGTGGGGTGAGAAAAATAAATGATTAATAAATAAAAATTTGGTCTAAGCCTGGGCCCCTGAAGAGGGGGTCCAGACTGAGGCCAAGGGAAAAAACAACTCCTAGCCATAGCACACATCCTTCTTACACACATGTAAGAGCATCAAACATCAAACTTCAAAGAACACAAAGGACATTAAAGACATTAAAAGAGCAGAGCTGATGCAACCAGCCACTTCTACATACAGCTATGAATAAAAAGTATAAGAAACATATACACTGTGGTGACCTCTGCGGTGTTCCACGCCATCGTCTGCTGGGGTGGAGGGCGCATGGCCAGAGACAGGAGCAGACCCAACAAAGCAACCAAGAGAGCCGACTCCACTCTCGGCCGCCCACTAACTCGGCCAGTGTCCAGTCCGCATGGATGAGGGAGGATACGTCTAAGGAGACTGAGGTGTCCGATACCTGCTCATTCAGCCAAGCCACTGTGAAGCCTGTCCGTCCCGGTGCTCAGTGCTAGCTCCGCAGCCCTGTCTCTTCATCTGCATCTCCTCCAGTCTTTCCAAACGGACTCTGGTGTAGCAGAGACCCAGCAGCTGGTCTCCATGGCCAAAAGGCTCTGGGGAGGCAGATCCAGAAGTCCACAAAAAAGCACCGCAGAAGTCACGAAAGTGCCACCCCTTGTCACACAGTCCCAAAGGGTCCCGAACCAAAAGGCAAAAAAAAAAAATAAAAATAAATATATATATATATATATATATATATATATATATATATAATAACACATGAAAACAAGAGGGAAATACAAAAGGATGACACAAGAGCACAGAGCTCCTGCCAACAGCAGCCACTACAGCGGCACCATCTTGGGGAAAAAAATAAAAATACGCACCGAACAAATTCTGTCGGTACTACCGGTAAGATGCACATCAATCAAACAGCAAGTGTGTAATAGGTACAATACTTATAGTATATAAACACTTTGTAGGGCGCAACAGAGGACTAGATTGGTACATTCAGCTTCATGGAAAAGGCTACTTCCAAGCTAGGCAACACACTGTAGTCTATACACTACTGCCATTTAACTTCTTGGTATTGCAACTGCATACAAACTTGCAAATAACACTCCAAAGTGTAAGAAAACAAGAAATAATTGGAACGCACCGTTATCATTATCAGCTCATTTTAAATGTTACATTAAAAATTATATTTTATTATTCAACAATTTCCTATTATCAACACACACAAAAGTACAGAAAATTGGTACCGTTGAGTACCGGTTTCGATTCATAAGTACCAGAAAATGGTACCGTATCTGTTCAAATGTGAAAAGTACCCATCCCTCATCATGACCACTGAAGTTAATATTGGCTTGGATTTGATTAGTTAAAATACATTTTGAAAACTTCAGGACCACGTACAGTATTATATAATTTATATGAATGCGTGTATACATTTTCGACTAAGTATATTTTAGCACTGTATAGATTAGAGAAAATCCCCCCAAAAATTCAAATATAAACAGCCAATTTTAGTTTTTCAAAATAATTTGGATGTTTTTTTTTTTTAATCTGTCCTATCCCAGCCACTCATGTAACTCATATTGTTGATGTAAATGCCCATATCTGCTGTGAAGATTTACTTTACACTAGACAAGTATGGGATATTTCTCTTGTTGCCTTATTTGTTTTTGACTTTATTAAATATTTGGATATATTTAGTGTTTGACGGACCGGAGCAGGAGGGGATAGAAAAGAAGAAGAAAAATGAAGACGGGGGAAATTGTGGGGCCAAGAGGAGGACAAGATAGAGAAAGACAACAACAAAAAACAAAAACATAAACAGAACTATATCAGCAAATATGATATATACAAATATGATATCAGAAATGATAAAGAAAAGCAAATTAGTGAAGAAGATAACACATTATTGATGAACATTATTGCACTACAACTGAAACAATGACAATACCAACATAAACGACAATATTGATGATGAAAACCAATGTTTACCTCTATTATCAATATTACGATCGCTTCAAGTGCAACAATACATACATGTAATTTATAATTATAATACAAAAGATAGGAGAGAGTGAGGCGAGGAAAAAAAAAGAGTAGCAGGCTATATTAACCTTTTACATTGTTATGGTAAAGATAGATTAAGCTGTGCCGTGTTTTATATGACGTGGGTGTGTCTTTGTATAAGTGTGGTTGTGTACACTTGTAGGCATGAATATGTGTTTGCTAAAGCATGCATACGCATGGGTGTATGTATGTATGTTCGTACAGTGAATGTGCGCGTGTATGTAAATGTGTTGGTATGTTTATGCGTGCAATTATTTGTACCTATAATTCTGTGTATGATTGTGTGGCTGTTGGTAAACTTCTGGGGACATTTTTTTTATTGATAAGTACAGAATACATTTTATCATTAAACGCAAACAGGAATTACTTACATGTCAATAATTGTTCTGCACTGTTTGTTGTAAATTTTTTACGGTGCTCATTATGGGGGTGTTTTGAACTATAAATGAGCGTTTTGGATACGAAAAACTAAAAGTAAAGTACACACATTTCATTGGGCTCTTTTTGTCTTGATTTCCCCCTTCATGACCAAGGAGCCCAAGTATTTTATGTTTTAAGATTATTTTTTTAAGATTATCCTGCGGTCTGACATGTGCTAGCTAAGAGTAAATTTGTCTCGATAATCAGCTCCAAACAACAATTGGAAGTATTAAACTAGGGATGTCCCGATCTGATATTTGGATCGGATCGGCCGCCGATATTTGCCAAAAAATGCGTATCGGCAAGGCATGGGAAAATGCCGATCCAGATCCTGTTTAAAAAAACTCCGGTCCGTGTTTTCCAACGCACCGATTTAAATAATACATTCCACTTTCCTGCTGCGCCCTAATTTCCGCTACGCATTTTCCAGCACACCTTTAACACATCCACAGGTCTGTGGATTCTCACGCAGTTCCTTTTAGCTGCTGGCATTACATGACAGGCTCTTCTCACTCTTTCCTATGTCTCCTTCTCACAGACAGCAAGCGCACCTTCTTACACACGTCACATACTGTCACGTCATACGTCACATACGTATACGCCCTCCCCAAGCAGAGAGGTAGCAGCATGGCTAACGCTAGCTGTGATGCTAGCGCAGCCGTGCGAGCAACGTTCCCTCTATGGTGCGCGCCTGTGCAATTGCGCACTGCTCAAGCGTCCTCTGCGCACGGCAAATCTATGCCACGCACAAAATCAAATAAAAAAATAAGCGCATAACAATTTTCGACACACGGACACGACAGAGAAAACAGTTTTCGTAATCATTGTTCAAATATTGTAACGTCTGTCGAGACGCTTATCTCCATTCGGTGCCACACGTCCACACCATCAAAATGCCGAGGCAAACATTTCCACATCAACACCGTATGAAAAAAATAGTGATTAATAGTTGTGAAAATAGTTGTGATTTCCTTCTCTGCATGAAAGTTTAAAAGTAGCATATAATAATGTAGTATGAAGAAGAATGTTTTAATGTAGACACATAGAATCATCATACTGCTGTGATTATATGCATCAAGTGTTCATTCAAGGCTAAGGCAAAATATCGAGATATATATCGTGTATCGCAATATGGCCTTAAAATATCGCAATATTAAAAAAAAGGCCATATCGCCCAGCCCTAGTTCAATGATGCCATTTCTGTTTGTCTTGTATAATTTTGTCTATTTTGTGTTTATCCTTGAATAAACAGGTCAGTTTCTTGTTACCAACCATTGTGTATTATTCAAACTCCCCTAATTCAGCTGGCTAGTTGTTATCAAGAGTACTAAAACCCTTTTCAACATGATTCTGACAACTAAGTAGGCTAAATAACTTTAAACTTTAATACATGCTCGGATAGGCCAGTATCGGTCAGTATCGGTATCGGATCGGAAGTGCAAAAACAACATCGGTATCGGATCGGAAGTGCAAAAACCTGGATCGGGACATCCCTATATTAAACTAAGCCGTTCAGTATTTACAATCAAATATCTTCATTTCTGTGCGGAAAGCCTCAGTGTTTCCACAGTCCTTTCTATTGTTTAGATCAGACATGTTCTGTCATGAACAGGGATGATGTTTGATAAGAAATTATCGAGTTCGAACCCATTATCGAATCCTCTTATCGAACCGATTCCTTATCGATTCTCTTATCGAATCCAGATAGGTTGTTGTATATGGAAAAAAACACAATATTTGGTTTAACAAAAGCTCACTTTTATTTTATAAGAAAAAAATAAAAATAAATAAATAAATAAATATTGACTGCTACCCCCCTAAAAAAATAAAATAAATAAATATTGACTGTTGTTACCCAAAGAATATTAAGTGGGATTTTTCAGAAAAACAAATATATACAGTAACACAAAAACAACCTGTCTCTGTGATCATTATAGGTGTATAAATAATAATATAGTGTTAAATAAAATCAGTCCCTTGGGCACAAAACTGAAAATGATACAGCTCTCCAAAAAGTGCACTTCTGCTGCTATTGGAACATACTAACTACACACACTATGACACTAAGAACACCACAGGCATCAATCAACAATTCTTCTTCCAAAGAATTAGCATGTCTGCTTTTTCAGGATCAAGTCTGACCAGCTCTTCGCTAATCGTGTCCCCAACAGTGGAAAAAACACGTTCACTTGGCGTGGAACTAGCTTGGACACACAGATTGGTTTGACGACATCCTCCTCCAGTCTGTATCTAAACCTTCTGGGGTCCATCAGTGTGGCCTCCTCCAGGAATGACTGCACGTCCTTATCCTGGAGGGAAAATGAGGGACAGACACAGCATAGAATTAGGGGGGAAATGAGCTGAATGTGAAGACTAGGGTGTCTGTTATTAAGTCTTTAGCATTAGTATGTGGGATTAAATGATGGACTGAATTAAGTAATGAAGTTAAACATTGTACTGATATGATTCACTTTAAGAGGTTGTTCAACTTAATAGTGCTTACAAAGTACAAAGAAGAATTATGAGAAATACTTTCAACCTTATTGAAAATAAGATATTCTTCATCTCAGTATATTAATAATGACTGAATTAATTAATTACATATAACACAACTGTTGTATATACTAATTCACAGATGTTATTTTATTATAAAAAGGTCAGTAAATGATGTATATATTTGTAAACGCTCTGAAGTGGGAAAGGGGTAGGATTAATTAAGCTTTACTTCTTCCTACTCCTTTTCGGACATGATGTAAAGTGAAATGATATGAAACTGATGTGTTATTCTATAAGTGTGTTCATGCACGAAATAAACTAAAGAAAGAAAGAAAGCACTAGTTTATTAGACAAACCTGCAAACTCTGGAGTGGTGTAGGCTACAAGATAATGTTAACGTTATCAGACACATACAAAAAGGCTCACGTTAACGTTACCGTTAGCCACTGACTATGCTTAGGTAACGTTAGTCTAGCTAACATTACTGCAGTCCTGGTTGACGTAAGATTAGCCTAAAGGCTACAAGTGAGCAAATATGGAAATTAACCGGCAACAGTTAACGTTAGTTACTCACTGCCACTATCACTGGAGCTGGGGCTGCAGGTTTGAAGCAGAGGAAGAGGGGCGCGCTTCGTCATCTCTGTCGCTGCTTCTTCACGTGTCGAAGACACGACACGGTTCTCGAACGTTCAGGTTATGTGCAGCCTGAAAATGTTTCAACATGCTTGTTGTACTTCCCCCCCTTACATGAGAGCGAAGCCTGGCAATAATTGCATATTGCCGTTTCCTCGTCGTATTTTTTTGTAAAATGAAGCCATGCCTTGAGGCGTTTTTTTCCGGTCCATTATTTTTGCTGCTTGTGTGACATCACAGGAAATGACGTAGCTCAGTCATTAGACTGGGGACGGCGTGGCGATGTTGGTAGAGTGGCCGTGTCAGCAATCGGAGGGTTGCTGGTTACTGGGGTTCAATCCCCACCTTCTACCATCCTAGTCACATCCGTTGTGTCCTTGGGCAAGACACTTCACCCCTTGCTCCTGATGGCTGCTGGTTAGCGCCTTGCATGGCAGCTCCCGCCATCAGTGTGTGAATGTGTGTGTGAATGGGTGAATGTGGAAATAGTGTCAAAGCGCTTTGAGTACCTTGAAGGTAGAAAAGCGCTATACAAGTATAACCCATTTATCATTTATCATTTAGCTACGTCATTTCCTGTGATGTCCCACAAGGGCATTTCCTGTCGGACGGGATTCGTTCCCAGGGATTCGAATAAAGAACCAACTATTTTTCTTTACTATAGTGGCCTCGATAACGGGAACCGGTTCTCAAAAAGGGATTAGAGTCCATGGGATCGGTTCTTTTCTTATTGAACAACCGGGAGAACCGGTTTCGAACATCATCCCTAGTCATGAATAGTCCAAAAACAACTGTTTTTGCAGGTTGTGTATTCCAGTTGTTGCTATATTTATTTTTCTTTGTTTTTGTTAGATCACATTTGATCAGGTGATATGTCTGACTTAGAGGACAATACAAATCTATATTGGTAGTGGGACAGAATGTTATGTGTGTGGTGTGCTGTGTGGACATTATCATAGCACACCACACACATAACGATCAAAACAGTTCAATGCCTGATTTTTTATCTTCATTTGTGGGGTCTTTCGGCTACAGAAAATCTTCATGTGCGTACCCCGCCTAACTGAATGTAAAGATAAAAAAAATTTTTGAAGGCAGTTGAATTTGTGTGTACAGTTACTGTATGGTTGCATCACTCTTGGATTATGAAATAGTGAGCAATAAGCAAGGCTGTGAAAAGAGAGCAAACAACAGAAGAAATAGACTTGAAAAACATTCAAATTCATATTTTATATACTTAATTTTATTAATACAGTCTAGGGTTGTACGGTATACAGGTATTAGTATAGTACCGCGATACTAATGAATCATATTCGGTACTATACCGCCTCTAATGAGTGATTATTACATTTTAACAGAAGTGTAGATAGAACATGTTAAAAGAGAAATAAGCAGATATTAACAGTAAATTAACAAGTAGATCAATAATTCATTTTCTACCACTTGTCCTTAATAATGTTGACAAAATAATAGAATGAAAAATGACACAATATGTTACTCCATACGTCAGCAGCTAATTTAGGAGTCTTTGTTTGCTTACTTACTAATTCAAGACAAGTTGTCTTGTATGCTCACTATTTTATTTAAGGACAAACTTGCAATTAGAAAAGTATGTTTAATGTACCCTAAGATTTTTTGTTAAAATAAAGCCAATAATGCAATTTTCTGTGGTCCCCTTTATTTAGAAAAGTATCGAAAAGTACCGAAAAGTATCGAAATACATTTTGGTACCGGTAGCAATATATTGGTATCGAGACAACACTAATACAGTCATTGATTAAAATGGACTAAAATAATACAAATCAGAAGAAATAAAAAGTCCTCACAGCGAAATACTTTGCAATGAAGCTGACAATACAATTAAAAACTTATCAGCATGTTATTCTAGTCAACAGACATTTTGTTTAGATGTGTACATTACAGTAGGGATGTCCCGATCCAGGTTTTTGCACTTCCGATCCGATACCGATATTGTTTTTGCACTTCCGATCCGATACCGATACTGACCGATACCGATACTGGCCTATCCGAGCATGTATTAAAGTTTAAAGTTATTTAGCCTACTTAGTTGTCAGAATCATGTTGAAAAGGGTTTTAGTACTCTTGACATACCTGCCAACTACTCCGGTTTTCCCGTAATTAGTACGGTTTTCATCAACCTATTCCGGGTTACGGTTGCAGTGATAAAAAATACGGTTTTTCATTAATTAAAATTTTTTATTTTTTTTTAAAGTTTTATTCACGAAATCGCGTAACAATGACAATCGACACTGCTTCCTAGGGCTGGGCGATAAAACAATAACAATATATATCGCGATAGACATGTGATCAATATCAATAGAAAATGGGGTCGATAGAACGTTCGATAATTTCACTGAGTTCTGTTAGAAAAAAATAGGAAGAAATGCCGAGCCGGAACCGCACGGCATTCTGGGGGGTGTAGGCAGAGGAAGGGCTTTGGCCTCTCAACATATCTCAACCGCAAGGCATTCTGGGAAATGCTAACAGGAAAAAAAAAAAAAAGCAACAACGGCGAGCTGACGACGAGGAGTGAAACAAAACGGGAATATGAGTGCGGCAGCACGAGAGGAAAATGTAAATAAAAAAGGAAACGTCACGTCACCAGTTTGGCAGTATTTTGGATTTTTTAAGTCCGATACGAATCAGAGTAATACTGTCTGCAAACTTTGCAAGGTCGTCGTCCCGACCAAGTCTGGGAACACGACAAACTTATTTTACCAACTGAGCCGCTCTCACCCGCTGGAGTACAGCAGTATCAAACAACCACAACCATCTATATCAGCCGGTGCAAGTGGAAAAGCACCGAAGCGGCAACAACAGACCACCATCGAGAGGTACTCGGCAGCAGTGCCATACGACAAAAATTCAAAACGTTATAAAGAAATAACGGATGCAGTGGTGGATCAATTAGCGAAGGACATGCTACCTACTTGTATTTAAAATAAAAGTATTTAAATTCAGCCTTTTTTCTCCTGGTCTTTATTTAGAATAGTTTTGTTTTTTTTAATCAATAATTATCGATATCGACTGATATGAAACACTTATATCGTGATACATTTTTTAGTCATATCGCCCAGCCCTACCAGTGCTTCCCGTAACTTCCTATCGAGCCATTCCGAATGCCATGCGCGAGGCTATTTATAGCACCGCTGCCAAGCACGAGGCACCAGTTGCCATTGTTTCCAAACGAGCGAACGATCATGGAATCAACCGGAGAAAATCGCAAACGAGTCTTAAACCGAAAAGAAAACTGCAGTCATTCCGTGAAGAATATTCAAAAGCCTATCCGGGAATAATTATCCGTTCCAAAAAGGGTGAAAACTACGCGAATTGCACCTTGTGCAGACAAGATTTTTCGATCAGACACGGAGGAATTAGCGATGTAAAAGACCACGTTGGGACAAAAAAACACAAGTCTAATACCGTTGCTAGCGATACAAGTGGAAAACTTTCAACGTTTTTCGTCGCCCAAACAGATTCTTTGGATGTGATAAATGCCGAAGTTTTATTTACGGAGGCAATAATTGAGCATGGACTTCCAATCGCACTGGCTGATCACATGGGACAGTTATTTTGGAAAATGTTTCCCGACTCGAAAATCGCCAAAAAATATGGATGTGGTCGAACCAAAACATCAAACATTATTCAGTGTCTTGGAACAGAATCCTCAAAAAGTATCGCCGATGTCATGAAGACGGAACCATTTAGCATGTCGACTGACGGCAGCACCGATTATGACGATGTAAAACTGTACCCCATTTGTGTTCGATATTTCGATGATGATATGATAATTGTGATAGAAATGTGAATTTTAGGCACAGAATATTTTTTACAATTGAACAAGGCAGTAGATTATACAAGCTTGAACAGAAAGTTAATAATGACACCAATTTTTTTTTTAATGGAATTGTTTAGTACTGTTTTACCATTTGTTTACTGTAAAAAGTGTTTATACTGTTTATACTTTCAATCAACAAATGGAAGTCTTGTGAAAGGTTGACAGGATAACTGGCATTAACTGTCAAAATAATTTCAAACTATTGAAGTTAGCTTACAGAATAAACATGTCAATCAACCCATATGATTTTTGCTGTAATATTTTTGTTTTGAAAAGTCACTGTGACTGATAGAAAAGTGATGGTTTTAGCAACATTTTAACCTGTCTGAATGCTAATAATCATTTTGCGTCTGGACCCTGGCTACTAGGTTTTTCTGATTTCAAAAGTTGGCAGGTATGTCTTGATAACAACTAGCCAGCTGAATTAGGGGAGTTTGAATAATACACAATGGTTGGTAACAAGAAACTGACCTGTTTATTCAAGGATAAACACAAAATAGACAAAATTATACATGACAAACAGAAATGGCATCATTGAACTAGGGCTGGGCGATATGGCCTTTTTTTAATATTGCGATATTTTAAGGCCATATTGCGATACACGATATATATCTGGATATTTTGCCTTAGCCTTGAATGAACACTTGATGCATATAATCACAGCAGTATGATGATTCTATGTGTTTTGATTGATTGATTGAGACTTTTATTAGTAGGTTGCACAGTGAAGTACATATTCCGTACAATTGACCACTAAATGGTAACACCCCAATAAGTTTTTCAACTTGTTAAGTCGGGGTCCACTTAAATTGATTCATGATACAGATATATACTATCAGATATATACTATCATCATAATACAGTCATCACACAAGATAATCACATTGAATTATTTACATTATTTATAATCCGGGGTGTGGAGGGGGGTGCCGGATGTAAGTGTCAAAAAGACAGCCAAAAGAGTTTGATATGAGAATAAATCTAAAGTTAAAATATAGGGTAGAAATGCACCCATTTGCAGGAAATGTAGTCTTGATTTTTAAAATTTTCTTTCAAGGCTTGCATGTCTACATTAAAACATTCTTCTTCATACTGCATTAATATATGCTACTTTTAAACTTTCATGCAGAGAAGAAAATCACAACTAAAAAAATCACTATTTTTTTTCATACGGTGTTGATGTGGAAATTTTTGCCTGGGCATTTTGATGGTGTGGACGTGTGGCACCGAATGGAGATAACTTGCAGTGTATGACGAAAACTGTTTCCTCTGTCGTGTCCGTGTGTCGAAAATTGTTATGCGCTTATTTTTTTATTTGATTTTGTGCGTGGCATATAATTACTATGCGCAGAGGACGCTTTGAGCAGTGCGCAATTGCACAGACGCGCACCTTAGAGGGAACGCCACACGGCTGCGCTAGCATCACAGCTAACGTTAGCCATGCTGCTACCTCTCTGCTCGGGGAGGACGTATACGTATGTGACGTGTGACGTGACAGTATGTGACGTGTGTAGAAGCTGCGCTTGCTGTCTGTGAGAGGGAGACACAGAAAAGAGTGAGAAGAGCCTGTCGTGTAATGCCAGCAGCTAAAAGCAACTGCGTGAGAATCCACAGACCTCAGACCTGTGGATGTGTTGAAAGTGTGCTGGAAAATGCGGAACGGAAGTTAGGGAGCGGCAGTAAAGTGGAATGTATTATTTAAATCGGTGCGTTGGAAAACACGAACCGGAGTTTTTTTTAAAACTGGATCTGGATCGGCATTTTCCCATGCCTTGCCGATACGCATTTTTTGGCAAATATCGGCGGCCGATCCGATCCAAATATTGGATCGGGACATCCCTACATTACAGTAGGAGTTCTCAACCTTTGCCACCTGCGGGCCTAACTTTTGTTGTTATTTGTATATATAAACTTTTTTCTTTTACAAATGTTAAGTCAAGCTTAACACTCACTCGACAGTATGAAAGACAAGTCAAAAGAAAAGTCAATCAATTGGTGCAATTGATCCCCCCAAGCTGATAAGTGATAGCTGGCATCAGCCGTCAGGGGTAGCACCAGGGCAGTGTAGCCAACTCGCCCTGGCCGGGGCCAGCGTTAGAGTGAAGAAGATGTGTTTGTGTGCCGCGTGATTCCTTGAGTAAAATGGCAGCGTTTTTTTGTGATGCAGTATTTAAAAAAAAAAGTAGGGGTGCTCGAATCGTCGATGTTCCAGTAGATTTCGAAATGGAGGACCAGGGCAGTGCAGCCAACTCGCCCTGGCCGGGGCCAGCGTTAGAGTGAAGAAGATGTGTTTGTGTGCCGCGTGATTCCTTGAGTAAAATGGCAGCGTTTTTTTGTGATGCAGTATTTAAAAAAAAAAAGTAGGGGTGCCCGAATCGTCGATGTTCCAGTAGATTTCGAAATGGAGGACACACAGCCGTCAGACATGCAGCTCGCCATGCCACCGCATGCCTCAGGCAGGCTATAACCCGCTACCTGTACGGCGGTGTAGCTTCAACCACTTTGTTTGATCATTCTGAAGGTTCACCAAGGAAACCTTGTTACAACGTTTCCTTCTTCTCGACAGTGGTGTGCCGTCAGGGCCAGCAAGGCCTTCTCTGCTGATCTAACATAACCAGAAATCATGATCATAATTAAAGATATAAGTAATTTTGTATGTACTTTCCCTAAATATATCTAAAAGTATTCATATTTTCTTCATGTCATATTATGCTCTTACCAGTGCTGTTGTTTTTAGGTAACAGTTTGTATCCAATCAGAATTAAACTAGCTTATGTTGCTATGCTGTACGAAATCTGAATCAACAATGTGGGCGTTTGTGCACTGTCAGTGAACGGACACATACAGGTGTTAGACAGTTGCGATAGCCAATCAGATCACGACTTGTCAGTAAGACCATCTAGCTGCCCTTACGCTGTGATTGGATACTCACTTGGGAGTCCCAGGTGAGTATCCAATCACAAGTTGCGAAAACAGGAAGTGCCATAGAAAGCCACAGAAAACTCGCCGGTACACACAAAGAAGGAGAGCAACACGCGGATTAGGTGGCAGATATATATTTGCAAGGCCATTTTCAAGAAAGATACTTAAGAGCAGGGGTCCACAAACTATTTGACTCGGGGGCCGCATTGGGTTAAAAAAATGTGGCCGGGGGCCAGGCTGTATATATATATATATATATATATATATATATATATATATATATATATATATATATATATGTATGTATGTATGTATGTATGTATGTATGTATGTATGTATGTATGTATATATATGTATGTGTATATATGTATGTATGTATATATATGTATGTGTATATATGTATGTATATGTATATATATATATATATATATATATGTGTATGTATATATATATGTATATATACATATGTATATATATATATACATATATATACATACATATACATATGTACATATATATATGTATATATACATATATACATTGTCTTTATAATCCGTTTTGTCATTTAACATCAATTAACATTGATGTTCATCAACATTTAACATTGTCACGTTATCGATGGGAAAATTCATTTTTAGACAATATGATTTGCCTGAGCGGCTAGGAGACACAAAAAAAAGCGGTAGGAAATGGATTAGAAAGGAAAGATTAAGAAAAAAAAATAAATTTTTTTTTAACTTGGGACTTCCTGTGGGCCGTATTTGGATGCTGGGGGGCCGGATCCGGCCCGCGGGCCGTAGTTTGGGGACCCCTGCTTAAGAGAAACTACATCTAGTGAGACTAGGTCCGCGATGAAATGGGGAAATGCCCGCTATTTCCACTTAAATTAACCAACTATGAGGGGCTATATGGCGTCGAATGGGTTCTACAAATTGTGACTTCAAATATTTAATTTCTTTATTTTTTCACATTTAATATGTTTTTTGCAATTTTAATGTGGACAGTGCCACATAAGATATGTTTTAATTGCTGATGCAGGTTTATTGATTTTTAAATGCGCCAGAAAATAACCCGTTTTGTACACTGTTGGTGGTGATTCAATGCACAGTAGTGCGTAAATGTGTTCCTGTATAGTATTTTTCCAGCAATGGTCATGTGGGGACATAACTTATGATATTTTGAGAGGTAATCATTGAAGTCGGGCATCACTGAAAGCCTAGGTGGGGTGGCCGGGGGCGGGCCTCGCCGCGCTCGTGGGGGCCCGGTTGCCGGTGGGGCGGGGGCGGTCTTCCCGTCCGGTTGCGGGGAGTCTCTGGGCCCCCCGGGCGGGGCGTCTCGCCTTTCTGCCCGTGTGGGGTGTGGTCTCTCGCTGGCTTGGGGTCTGACTGTCCCCTGCTTTTCTCGTGCCTTGTCCTCTGCCGGGTGCGTCTGTCTGCGGCCTGCTGCTGGCTCTTACGGGCGGCGCGGTGGGCCTGGCTCTGGGGTTCCTGTCGCTGGCCGGCCAGGCTGCGTGGGGGCGGTGGTACCTAGTTCCCGGGGCGCCACACCTACTGTTTGTGGGTTGGGCTCTCTGGGGGCTTGGGCCTTACTCTGGCTCCCACACACACTGGGAGTCAAATGTATTGTACATGCATACATACATACATACATACATACCTACGCTCCCACATACATACACAGATACAGTACATATCTACATACTCAAAGTTCGTACATCCACACACACATTCACTGTACAAACATACACATACACATACTGTACATATACACTCACTGTACAAACATACATATACACATACTGTGCATATACATTCACTGTACAGACATACATGTACACAAACTGTACATATACATTCACTGTACAGGCATACTGTACATATACATTCACTGTACAAACACATATACACATTTCTGTACATATACAAGTACATATGCATACATACACTCATGCACATAATCACGTTTCATCAAACATATATTAACGTCGTTGCCCTAGGGTAAACTGGGTAACACATGGCACACTGACAAAGCTTAACCTATAACAATCTACAAGGTTAATATTGGTTGCTTCTCTTTCTTCCCCTCCATTTTTCTGCACTCTTTCGTATCTCTAGTTATCATTACGTATATGTATTCTTGCATTTGAACAACAGTATTGTTGATAATAAAGGTAAATTATTGGTATTGTTCATGATCAATAGCGCTATTTCTATTGGTATCTGTATTGCTCCATTTGTAGTGTAATAATGCTCATTATCATTTCTGTATTATTTTTTATTTTCGCTAACTGCTTATTTGCTATCACTTTTACTATCATATTGTACATGTCATATTTGCTGATGTTGCTCTATTGTTGTTGTTGTTGTTATTGTTGTGTTTGCTGTGTTTGCTGTTGTTGTTTTTGTCTCTGTCTTATCCCCCTCTTGTCCCCACAATTTCCCCCTCTGTCTTCTTTTTTTTCTCTTTCTATCCCCTCCTGCTCCGGCCCGGCTGCACCAAATGATAATATAAATACATTTAATAAAGTCAAATACAAATAAGGCAACAAGAGAAGTATCCTACACTTCTCTTTTGTAAAGTAAATATGAACAGCCGATATGGGCATCTACATCAACTACACTGCTCAAAAAAATAAAAGGAACAGTTTTTTATCAGGGTATGGCATGGATTCAATTGCACTTTTCTGATATGGTTTTGGTCAGGTACGTGGCAGAGGGGGTTGTTAATTAGTTTCAGCTGCATTGGTGTTGATGGAATTAACAACAGGTACACTAGAGGGGCAACAACGAGATGGTTTTGCCGGTGGAGGCCATTTCAAGTTCCTCCCTCTTGATCTTTTTTAACTGTTTTTCCACAAGTGTTGGCTTTAGCTAGAGTCATTATCACGACTGGGAGCATGAGGCGATTTCTTAACCCTCCTGAAGTTGCGCAGATTGTCCTACTCCTCCAGGATGGCACATCCATGCGTGCTGTTGCAAAAAGATTTGATGTGTCTCCCAGTACAATCTCCAGAGCATGGAGGAGATTCCAGGAGACAGGCAGTTACTCAAGGAGAGCTGGACAGGGCCGTAGACGGTTCTCATCCCATCAGCAGGACCGATATCTGCTGCTTTGTGCAAGGAGGAACAGGTTGAGCACTGCCCGAGCCCTACAGAATGACCTCCAGCAGGCTACTGGTGTGAATACCTCTGCCCAAATTGTCAGAAACAGACTTCACAACGGTGGCCTCAGGGCACGACGTCCTGTAGTGTGCCCTGTGCTCACTGCTCAGAACCGTGGAGCTCGATTGGCATTTGCCATAGAACACCAGAATTGGCAAGTCCGCCACTGGCGCCCTGTGCTTTTCACAGATGAGAGCAGGTTTACCCTGAGCACCTGTGATAGACGTGAAAGGGTCTGGAGAAGCCAAGGAGAGCGCTATGCTGCCTGCAACATCATTCAGCATGACCCATTCGGTGGTGGGTCAGTGATGGTCTGGGGAGGCATTTCCATGGAGGGACGAACAGACCTCTACAGGCTAGGTATCGGGATGAAATCTTTGCACCCATGGTCAAACCCTACGCTGGTGCAGTAGGTCCTGGGTTCCTCCTGGTCCACGACAATGCCCGGCCTCATGTGGCAAGAGTATGTAGACAGTATCTGGAGGATGATGGAATTGACACAATTGAATGGCTTTCACGATCACCTGATCTAAACCTGATAGACCACCTCTGGGACATAATGTTTCGGTCCATCAGACGCTGCCAGGTTGCTCCTCAGACTTTACAGGAGCTCACTGATGCCCTTAGACTGATCTGAGAGGCCATCCCACAAGACACCATCCGTCGTCTCATTAGGAGCATGCCGCGACGTTGTCAAGCATGCATACAAGCACGTGGGGCCCACACAAGATATTGAAAAGAATTTTGAGTTGCACAAATTGGACGAGCCTGCCACATAATTTTTTCACTTTGATTTTTGGGGTGTCTATATACTGAGCCCTCTGTAGGCTGAAAACTTTTATTTCCATCAAAAGATATACGACTTTTTTTTTTCACTATTGAAATCTGATGTGTTTTTAAAGTGTTCCTTTAATTTTTTTGACTCAATAATACCAACAAAGCTCACCTTTGTGCATTCACGCACAGCATAAAACGTTTGGTGGACAAAATGAGACAAACAAGGAGTAACATAAAACACGTCTTTTTGTGGCAGCATCGGAGAAAGTTGTACATGTAAACAAACTACGATGAGTTCAAGGATCGCTGAAATTAGTAGGACAAAACGGTGCTCGCCAAATACTCATCAGTGAAGCATGTTTAATATAAACAGTGGGATTTCTAACAATTAGGAAGGTTTGTGTTGTATTTGTTCTACAGAAAATATATTAAAACAAAAAATATTTTTTTTTCTTCATCTTTTTCCATTTTCACACATCTCTGAAAGAGGTCCTGGGAGCCACAAGTGCGGCGCTAAAGAGCCACATGCGGCTCTAGAGCCGTGGGTTGTTGACCCCTGGTATAGACAAAAGCAACACAAGCCCCACAGCCCCACAAACCATTATAGCTAAATCTATTGCTTTCTTTCTCAATCTCCTACGTGAAATAATAAATGGTGACTCCGGTTGCCCAAACTCTTTGAAATTGCCATTAATATGCCAGGGATGACACCAACACAAACCAGGGCAATGATTACTTCCATTAACGCACGTTTGTGTGCATGCACATTATTTCGCATTCTGTTCACAAAAAAGACCGGACTTAACAAAAATTCTGAGTTGGACTTCATAGCCTGCAGTGTGAACATAACCTTAGTAGCGCTTGCCTTATTGTTGCAATGCCTGCACTACAGCACATAAGGCAACAACCTGTAAAATGTTGGAACACCTCAGAGCTTAGCAAATGAAATGTAGAAACTTTGATGATGAATCCGTAACAATTATTTAATTTATGCACAAATGCGGTATTTCTTCTCGAAGCAAGTTTCTGTGTCTATTGCCTCTGCCAGGAGTTTGATATATTTTGTTTATTATGCCAGGAGTGTTTATTTCCGTTTCATGGTCATGTCATAATTTGTGTTTGCTGCTGTTCATTTTATTTGTGCTCGGTAAGTGACTCACAGTAGTTGACTTAGGGCAGTGGTCTTCATCCACTGGTACTGGTCCGTGACGCATTTGTTACCAGACCGCACAGAAACAATAAGTAATTAATAAATGACTGCATTTTCTTTGACTTAAATTTTGCCTGTCCCACTAAAACACACCACTAAGCTTGTTTATAGATGTATAATAAACATTTTGCTGGGAAGTCACCATTTGTTAGATTTGTTATTGTTAGATGGGACAATGCACATTAATGAACATATAAAATGTAAATGTGCCAGATTGTAGCCAAAAGCTAATTTCCATAGGCAGTCCCTGGCAGGTTGATGGTATATAAGTCTATAAAAGTTAAGTTTGACAGCACCAACATCAGACATAAACTGTACAATAAAATACACAGACATAATATGATATATAGTAATACAAATAAAATAAAATGGAGACCCATGTAAAACAGTAGTTTGCTGCACGACCTCAGCTAAGGACAGATAAAGTCACCATTGTAGGTAAAGTGTATAAGGCAGATGGAGAAGTGCTAAAGTGTAAGTGTGCTAAATTGTTGCATATAATAAGTGTGCTGAAGGAAGGAAACACACATCTACCTGGCCTACAGGGTTGTCAAACTCATTTTCATTGAGGGCCACATTGTAGTTATGGCTGCCCTTAGAGCAGTGGTTCTCAACCTTTTTTCAGTGATGTACCCCCTGTGAAAAATGTTTTAATTCAAGTACCCCCTAATCAGAGCAAAGCATTTTTGGTTGAAAAAAAGAGATAAAGAAGTAAAATACAGCACTGTGTCATCAGTTTCTGATTTATTGAATTGTATAACAGTGCAAAATATTGCTCATTTGTAGTGGTCTTTCTTGAACTATTTGGGAAAAAAAGGTTTTTATTTATATTTATAAAGGATTTTTGAATTGATGCTATTTTTAGAATATTTGATAAAAGTCTCACGTACCCCTTGGCATACCTTCAAGTACCCCCAGGGGTACGCGTACCCCCAATTGAGAACCACTGCTAGAGGGCCGCCTGTAACAACGAATGAATATGAATGAATTTGCCTATGCATTTGATTTTTTTTTTACGTACACTTTTTAAAAAAAAATTGTATATTTTACAGTAATAAACTAGCAACTCAATCACCAGAATT